>NC_080728.1:5205000-5395000 GCF_019097595.1 Hemibagrus wyckioides
ACGCATTGTAAGTGTTTTGAATAATTGTGCGCTAAAAATGGGAAACAAGACCGTGAAGAAATCATTTAAAAAAAAGTAAAGAAAGTGTTGACATTTTTAAAATCACCCTGTATAAAAGTAATCAGATAAACTTGTAGAAGGTGGCTACACTTGAACTATTCCATTATCATAAATGTATGTAATATTTTGTAAACCATTGACATGTTGATGTTTATAACTTTTAGAATAATTGTTGCTTGTGCATCTCTCTCTCTCTCTCTCTCTCTCTCTCTCTCTCAGGCAGTTTGCCACAGGGATGACTGCCTCTTCCATCACAAACTCTTGGAAAACCACCGCGACGTGTACTACTCTACCCGCAGCGGCATACTGCTGGATCTGGATGGTGTGAAGCAGGTGTACACAGCGGGCCGCAATCTAGCGCAGACGTCCCTCTTCCTGTCTGAGAAGAGCACGGTTCCGCTGGAGCGCCTGCAGCACCGGGAGCGACGGGACCGCCAGGCTGAGGTGCCCGAGTCGCAGCGCGCGCGCGCTCTCGCCTTTCTCGCCGAGGAGTCGGACTCGCGCGCAGCCCGCGACGACGACGCCGACCTCGATGTGGAGCGCCCGGAGGAGCGCAAGAGCTCGCGGGGAACTTACGCGTCACCGAACGACGACGACCCGTGGGACGTGGAGCACGTCAGGAACCCCGGGAGCCCCCGGATGTCAGGGACAGTGGGGTGAAGTCACTCGTTCCTTTATCTTCATCGTGATTGGACCACGGGAAGTCTCACGGGGTTAATTCAGATAATATCTAATAATATAGGACACGCGTGTCATAGACGCTGATTTTTTTTAATTACATAATAAATCAACTGGAAATAATTATTAAAGGACAGCATTTTGCCAGACTTGGAAAGAAAACACTAAAAGTTTTTCACCATGTCTGAATCCACCAAAATTTCAATATTATTGTTTTCAATTGTGTTAAATCAGCAGCACTTGGGGTTAGAAAGCTTTTTGGACAATCAAGGTAAAAGATCATAATCACGTGACTATGCAAAAGCACGTGCTTAACTTATCATATTTGTGAATTATAATTATAATTATTTACTCTAACAAACTAGACTTAGTTTTTAATTTTCTAACAAATAAACGTCAGCATAGACAGCAATACGGAAACACACACACACACACACACACACTGTAGTTCAGTTCAGTGCATCTTTTCATCACTTGGGTTCAAAGTTGGGATTTTGTCTTGAGTTAAAACTATATAATGTTTTATAACCGCTTATAACAAATGCTCTGGTGAAATAACAGGCTGAGGTCATGTTTCTACCCAGACGCTGATGAGGTTTTAAAGTTTTTAAGGACCAAAACCAATGTTTCTTTAGTCTTAAGATTTTTACATCCAAAAAAACCCACTTTGAATTGTTCATTCTGTACCAGTCCATATACATTTCATTCCTAATCTGACAAAATAAACAACCCACTGGTGCAGGACGCCAACAACAGGCATGAATTTTAACCTTATAAAAAAAATCGATGTATTTATTTATTTAATTCCATTGTTCTTATTTATGGTATTTATATGGATAATAAATGTAATATAAATGATTTTATTCATTTTGTCTCCTGTCTGAGAAGATGAATAGAATATTTTTTTCTTCTAAATTCTTGTGCCTTTTGTTCTTATTGTCCACCCTCAAACTATACACACACACACACACCCACACACACCCACCCACACACACACACACACACACACACACTTTATCTGCTGCGTTCTGCTGCCTTGCCTGTTGAACTCTAGTTGTGTCAGCTGATATGACTAAAGAATAAAAATTTAAAAAATTTAAAAATTAAAATGAATAATGAAAATAATAATAATAATAATAATAATAATAATAATAATAATAATAATAATAATAATTATTATTATTATTATTATTATTATTGTTGTTGTTGTTGTTTTATTATATCATGCAGTCAGGTTAACTCATTGACAAAGAGAGATTCTCAGCATGATATCAACATTTGTTGTATGTATGATGTCATCATTTGTCGTTTTAGAAATTATATTTAAGACACATCTGATTAAATAATGTACAGTTAGTTCCATAAAGCAGAAGAAAAGCATAAGGACACTCTCTTTATTGGTCACTATGTTGCATGGTCACACACTCTTGCTTTATAAGACAATGTTTAATATATATTATAAATTCTCACACAGACATACAGTATATAAACCTTAGTTTCCTCGAAACAATTTAAAATATACTCCACTAAACACTGAACTAAACCAAACCATGTGCTGAGGTCACTCCTATGTATCAGGCACCTGAAGTATATTGAGGAGACTCAGCAATGTGTGAAAGAAAGATGGCCTTTTGTACAAATTAATTCTGTAAATGTTTATATGTTGTGCAGCAGGTAGCACCGCTTCCTCATAGCTCCAGGATCTCTAGTTCAATCTTGACATCACGTTACTGTCCATGTGTTTCCTCTGGATTTCACTACTCCCAAATCCTGCCAGTAGATAGATTGGATATAAAAACTTCCCCTAGGTGTGAACAGTTGTGTGTGTGTGTGTGTGTGTGCATGCGCATTCACTGGATGGCATCCCATTCGTGATGTATTCCTGCTTTGCATCTGGTGTTCCCAGAATATTCTCTATATACAGCCATGACCCAGAGCCAGGATAAAGTGAATGAATAATTGTATTAATTGATTGATCTGCACTCACTCGAACAACTTGCCTAGGGTTTACACAAAGTCAAATCTGTTGCTGTTGACTTTATCCCAGCAAGCTGAACAGGAAAGTTATTAACATATAACCATCTAAGAGCTTTATATGAACTGGTTAATACCCAATAGGGTAAGCTACAGAAGTTCAATAGCTGCTCCTTTCCAAGTCATTTAATTCATATAGATATGATATCAGCATTCCCCTATTAGAGATGTTTAACATAATGTAATATGTAAAAACAAAATACATGGGTTTTTTTTTCTTAATAGACACTGGCCCTTCATTGGGAATAGAACTTTCAGTGCTTAGTTTCTGTACTAGACATTTATTCATTATCAGCAGTCTCTCAGCTCCAGTCCTGAGGACTCACTGAAAGAAGACGTTAAATGTGTGTTTCAGTGTGGTCCTACAGCCTGAAGTAAACCCCTGTGTTAGCCAGAAGTCTGTGTTCATTTCATTCACATTCTTCTTATAAAGTTAAGGTGAATTCTGATGTACTGGAATGGGGACGGTTAACCTTAAAAGCATTTTTTAGGTTTTTAGGCCTGATAAGAGAAAGTGAAAGCCTTTGTTACTAAATCCTGGCAGAGAAGGAACTTTATAGAAATCTGACACATGTCTATATTCATGTGACATTATATAAGGGGTCTATGGTAGCATCAGATAGGAAGTTAACCACAATATTGGAGTAGGAAAAATAACATCTGCTTTGAGTAAGAGTTTTCACCATAAGGTTTTATAACCTTGCCATGAATACTTTCTTGCACATATTTGTGATGCATTTGTGCATCATAATAAACATCAACAATAATCATCACATTACTTCAGATTACTTCAAATATCTTATATAAATATCTTAATAAGATATTTGTCTTTAGATACTTATCACACCAGCACTAGCACAACCCACTCTATCTTTCATGCAGTGCACTTTATCATTCATCACTTACATTTCCACTGAATAGATCGTTCTGATTGTTGTACTGTATATGCAATATTTCCCACTTTGACACATTTGTACTCCATACAATGTTTACATTGTTTATAGAATATGTACATACCTTACTTGCTATATTAGATAGATAGATAGATAGATAGATAGATAGATAGATAGATAGATAGATAGATAGATAGATAGATAGATAGATAGATAGATAGATAGATAGAACTTTATTGTCATTGCAAAGTACAGGTACATAGCAAGAGAAGTATGTGCAAGTTGTATTTACAGCATATAAAGTGTTAAGAAAAAAGTAATTATATATTTGTGCAAAATGTGTGCAGTGTATATACAGATAATATAAATAGAGAAAGATAAAATAGATAAACTAGGTGTCATCTATGAATTAAGAATATGTACATTACAATTCCATTAATAACTTGGAGTACTGCATGGGCAATAAACTGTGTCACTTTTTTACTGCATACACTGCAAGGCAACACACTTACCTACTGGCAATGTACATCTGTAGCACAAGAATTTCCTTGTATATAGATGCTGCAAGCACTCTGTATGCACATGACACTTGCTTGAAACTGTAACTTGAAACTTTTCATTTGGTTCTTCAGGACAGCATGGCTCAGGTCAATTGAGGTAGACTTAAAATAGTTTAAAAAAGCAAAGAGAGAAACTGGTGGATTTTGTTTTTGTGTTTTTATGAAAAAGCTTAATAAATAGGAGACTAGACTAGCTGACTGGAAAACAAAAAAAATACTCAGAAGTATGAGTTTTTATTTATTTACTCAGTGAACTCGGTGTTTATTTTATTTTATAGATTGATGCAGGTGTTTATTTTTAATCCCGTGTTATACTGCTACTAATATATGAAATTAGAATTAGAATACATTTATAATTTTATGCAGAATTTGAGAATACATTGATAATGATTTGGGAAACTGATAGAGATTTTTTAAACCATGTTATTGCTGTTATTTTTTACAAGAAACAAGTTAGAGAATGTTATCTTAATGTATAGACAGACATTTTTTAAATACTGATGTTAACTGCACCTAAACCTAAACCAGTGAAAACATGGTTTATTGTTATTATTTTCTTATAAAAAAAAGGCTTTTAATCTTGACAAGCCATGTTTCTTCACAATATGACATGTTTCTGTGATCTGTACAAAGTAAGCTCAACTATTGAGACAAAAGTGTCTCAATATATCTGAATTCACCGTGTTCCTACGTCAGCTCGCTCGTTCTTCAGTGTCCCCAAGATATAATGTTATAATTAAATAATATAATCAAATAATATACAATATATTGCCAAAGGTTTTGGGACACCCCATCAAATTATTGAATACAGGCATGAAATTGTCCAAAATGTCTTGGTATGAAGCTGAAGCATTAAGAGTTCCTTTCACTGGAACTATGGGGTCGAGCCCAACCCCTGAATTCAATGATTTGGAAGGGTGTCCCAAAACTTTTGGCAATATAGTGTAGATGTAAAGAAATGCTCTGAGGTGCAGGGTAGAGAGGTGTAAAGTCTCTCTTATTCCACTAGGGGGCAAAATAGAGCAATTAACTCAGGGATAGGGTTCCTTCTTCGGACAAAATGGTTAAGGTAAAAAAAAAAAAAGAATTGCAATTCCCACAGTATTTACTTATATATTTATTTTTTTATTTATGATAAAAGAGCAGACGTTTCCCTCATGTTTGATGTGAATATTAACTGAAGCTCGTGCGCTGTATTTGGTGAGGGTGCTGCTGTCACGTGATTGGCTGGTGAGCTATTTAGACGAATATGCAGGTGTTTAATATATTAAAGTGTATGGGCAGAATTAATGATGTACTTGTTGAACATGTCATTCATCTTATTCTCTCCATATATAGTCTATAAACCTCTCTATATAGTCAGGGGTGCACATAGTGTAGAGTAGAAATAAGCAAGTATTAAAACAGTACCTTCAGCTCTGGTCTGCGCCATGATTCTCATCAGCAGATTCGTTTCTAGACATCACCTTATTTCTGTTTTTCTTTAGCTCACTATGAAATATTAAGAATTTGGTACTGAAATGCTCTGTCACGTCAATGAGACATTTCCTGATCTATACGACAAGATCACGTTTCACGCGTCGTGTTACGAATCTGTCATTTCGAATCGTCGAATGAATTTTTCCAGTTTGTTTTTAGGCGCGTTCAGTGATCAAGCATACCAAAACAAAAGCTTGGAGTTTAACCTTCCTAATTATCTCTGCAGTAATTATTGTAAACAAAAATCATATTTTAGCCCGATTGTATCTTCTCTTTTTTTAAAAAAAAAAACATGGTTTCTATTGTGTTTTTAGTGTAGAGACGTGTTTTAACCAGTTTAAAGAATGAAGACATAGCGCCTTGTAGCTAGCCCTGTGCTAACAAACTCCTATAAACTCTTATAAAGAGAGGTCAATTTAATTAAACACCTGGACCTGAGTGCTTTTAAAGTAATGGATCGACCATCGAGGTGTGTAATCATCTACTATTTCTCTTAGTAAAAGTTGTTTGCTTTTATTTTATATTATTTTCGCTGTGATGTGGGTGTACTTACTTTCGGTATGTGTGTGTTTATTAACTGGTGTGTGTTTATTGTGATTGTCAGGAATAAGAAAGCCATCAATTATTCAGATTTCTTGGATGATGATGGTAAGGCATTGATATTTTCCATGATATTGCTAATAGTAATTTAAATCCCAGATGTCTTGTGCGGCTTATGTAAGCTGCTCTCCATAACATGGAGCAATGTACACTGATCAGCTATAACATTATGACCACTGATGATGATCTCATCATGGCACCTGTTAGTGGGCGGGATATATTAGGCAGCAAGTGAACATTTTGTCCTCAAAGTTGATGTGTTAGAAGCAGGGAAAATGGACAAGCGTAAGGATTTGAGCAAGTTTGACAAAGGGCCGAATTGTGATTGTGACCACTGGATCAATGCATCTCCAAAACTGCAGCTCTTGTGGGGTGTTGCGGGTTCTGTAAGAATCCTTAAAGAGGCCCATTGAGTCCCCACTTTGCAACTTACTTAGAACTTAAAGGATCTGCTGCTAACATCTTGGTGCCAGATACCACAGCATACCTTCAGGGATCTAGTGAAGTCCATGACATGACAGATCAGGGCTGTTTTAGCAGCAAAAGGGGGGCCAACACAATATTAGGCAGGTGGACATAATGTTATGTCTGATTGGTGTATTACATAGTGCTCTTGTAAAATACCAGTTAAGGGATATGCATCCTTAAGGCATATTCATCATTTTCAATACAGCTCTAGAGACTTATAGATTTGATTCACAGTAAAGGTGGTGGTGACTTAAAGCCTTACTAATACACTTTGTTAGTTGCTAAAAAATATGTCTGTGTGCTCAACAGATGAGGATTTTGCCACAGCTCCTCCAAACAAAAAAGCCAGAGGTGTTCAGGAATGCCAGCCAGACAAAACCAGGAAAAACCAGCTGGTTGATTTAACAACTAAAGCACGCAAAGAGAGGTGAGTAACTTCCTTTATGAACCTAACAGTATGAAATGCACTTGTATGAAAAAAAAAACTTCTTTCCTGTGAATGAACAAACACAACTAAGTTTGTTTGTTTTTCAGAGTGTCTCTGGATGAAAAACTGTATAAGAGAGATTTAGAAACTGCTCTGATTATGTCTCAGCTTGAGTCTACAGAAAAGCTCGGGGAGCCAATCAGCAGCAGATTAGGTGTGTATGAATAATCACACGGATGAAAGTTTTGAGATAGTATCTTGCTATTTTAATACATTTTGTTTTTCTTTTTGGCCGGAAGATGAAAAATTAGAGCCCCAGGAAGACGTGCCACCGGTGCTGACACACTTCAGTGTTGATGGCAGCTGCTTTGGTATTACATGATTCTATACTTACACTGGCTTTTGAATAATGTTTTTTTTTTTTGCTCCAACTAACCCTTTTAAAAATGATTTGTTTCAAGATGGTAATAAACCTCCAAGTGAGCCTTCTGAAGACGCGCCCCCTGTTCTGTCAAACTGTAGCGTGGACGTCACCAGCTTCGGTAAGTCACAGTGCTCATACTTAAACATTACTAAAGGCTGCTTTACGTTCACTAGTTCAAGCTTCACTTCAATATGAGCAGTGATTGTGTAATTTACTCAACACTCACAGTTCACGTTATTAGCAACACCTCCGAAAGAGACTGAATTTGAATGCTGAATTGAATTTTAGGTTTAGATCAGATCAGCAGTGAGCAGACGCCCTCATCTTTATGCACGAAGAGAAAGTCCCAAAAAGTGACTGAGAAACAGAGTGAACAGAACGAAGAGGATGAAGACTACAGACCTCAGAACACACCTGGTACATTAATCCACTCGATTAGCGTTCTCACCATGGTGATTATGATTTATTTTAATATTTTATTGCTGCTCTGTATGTTACTGTATTTATCCAGAGAGTGAATCAGAGTTCAGTGACTTGGAGGAGAGCGAAGATGAAGAATACACAGTGAAAAGAAAACAAGATAAAAGGAAAATGTCTAAGAAGGAGAAAAAGACATCACCTAAAGCTGTTAAGAAAGAGAAGAAGCCAGCGAAACCGGCTAAAACCAAACCCCAGTCCAGAGGTTTGTATTTTTTTTTTTTTAAATAAGATCTTAACTCAATATAAGGGTAGATAAATCAGTAGCTCAGGGAGCAGGGACATGTTGTGTCTGTGTATATTTGTGTTAAAACCACAGTGAAGAGTAAGTCTCTTAGTTCCAGTAAAAATAAATGCTACAGCATGTAGAGACATTCTGTACCACTGTGTTTGAGGAAGAAAGCACAAATGGGTGTGATGGTCAGGGGTATTGTCAATGACTTCTCAGGATATAACTAATAATTGACTTGACTTTTTTTGTATTTCACTTCTTCTCAGTCAAAAACTCAGCATTGAGTAGTCCAGGAGTCAGGAGTCCATCTGCTGCTCAGCCTCTTTCTGCACTGAACAGAAGTCCCAGCACTCCTCCTGTGAATAAATCTGCTCTCCATTCCAGTCCTGCTGGGGGCAGGATGCCAAAGTGGACTCCTCCTGGTAAGGCGTGTGGAGAATTTTAAGGCTGATGACTTCTTTAAAGTGAATGTTTGTTCAAAATCATGTAAAGACATCAGATAAATAGAGGATCGTACACACAAACCACCTAGGAGATAAAATAAAATAAAAAAAAACATTTTTTAATCCTTTAGTTTTTACTCTGTAATCTTTATCTGCAAACCAGACAGATGGTTTACTTCAGAAGTGTTTGCAGGGACTAGAATATATATACTGAATATTAATTCCTATATATCTGACACCATAAACAATCTGCTCTGTTCTGTTTATTTTTTTTCTATTGGATGTTATCAGGTTTGATAGGAAGGAGCTCTAGCTCATGTCAGAGTCCTCCCCTAAAGTCTCCCGGACTCGGTCTGCGATTAGGACTGTCCCGTCTGGCTCGAGTTAAACCCCTGCATCCCAATAGTGTTGCACATTAGACGCTTTTTGTCTAAAAAATCTATTATTTTGAATAGAATCTGTACAGCTAATGACTGAGTCTTCACTTTTTTTAATTGAAAAGCATTTAATCAATATATTTTCTTGTTTTTATGTGTTTTTGTGTATTTGTCTTTGTGCTGTGGAAATTAAAGGTGTACATTATATTTTTGTCATGGCTCAGTGGAGGTCTCTGTATCATAGATCTGAAACCGGGGTTTTGGACAGATTTGGGATGGTTCAGATGTGACGCAGACTGACAGCTTGAATGAAATTGTAACGTATTACAGTTTATGTTGGCTTGACGAATCCAATGTATACTGTCGTCTGTTTTAAACGTAACCTCATTATTATTCCGAGACCCGAAATTTCTACATCCACCAAACCTGACACAGTTTCATTTGTTTCATTGTTCAGTGTCATAGAAATTTTGTTCCCTAAGGTAAATATAAAATCAGTTAGTCACAGAGAGCGGAAACAAAGAAAAATGTTTTATTGAGCTCAGTGGTGTCTTCAGAAACTCAGTTTGCAAGGCTGTGCCGCTGAAGAGACAACTCCCCCTCCCTTCTGCTCTCTCTTATACTCTCAAGGTTCCATACCAGGATCAGCCTTGCCTAGGCTGGGGGAGTCAACACTAGGGTTGCAAAGGGGCGGAATATTTCCATGGGAACTTCATCTCGGGAATTTTGGAAATATTCCAAGTTGGAAACTTAACAGGAATTTATGACAATTAATGGGAATTTATTTAAATTATTTAGAAATTTGGGGAAATTTATATAAACTGTATATGCAAACATAAATATAATCATTTAGTTTGGTCATAAGCAGACATGCAAGCAAAGTAATGCAAGCAGAAATGAGATTTTTGACTCTGATTTAATTATTAATTATTAATTAAAGTAGAACTTTAATTCTTTCAATCAACAACACAAAAGCATAAATGTTGAATTAAAAAAAAACTAAAAAACAAACATAAAATGGAAGCATCCCCCTAGTCAACACCTACTATCGGGTATTGCTAATAACATTCACAGAGTTTGGTTGGCACCAGATGTTTCCTATCTTCTACAGATTCTCTGTTGCTAACTCTAAGTTTTTGCAAAAGCTGAGCAGGACATTCTGTTCTGGGAGTTATCTTGAAGGAGTACAGCCTGCACAAGGTCACATACACAGAAACTCACTTATTGAATACAGGATTATTATTGAGTAAACACACTTGTATTAAACTTTTACATTTCCACTATATTTCCCTCCTCTTGTTCCAAAAGGAACAATCAAAAATTCATTCATTTTCTAAACCCAGTGTATTTTAACTGTAATAGAAAGTCATGTAATAAACACAAAGAAATTGTACAGCCTCACTGAGCTGGAGTTTGGTGCTTGAAGTAAGAGACAGGCGGGTCAGAGCTATCAATAAGATGAGACATGAGACATCTTCACTGTTTTTTTGCCCAGAGCAGAATTGTCTTTGAGAAGTTCTGAAAGGAGAGGTTGTCTTTTGGTGCCTTCGAGCTTTCTCTTACAGATTTTGCACTGTGGGTGATGGCCAAGAAGACAACTGCTTGTGGTTGCACCACAGTGTTCCCCGACGCTTGCCCCCTCTTCTTGGGAATAATCAGTTCCAGTACCGCCTCTAGGAGCTCATCAGTTGAGCTGACATAGTCTCCCCCTGTGTGGTGGGTCCAAGGACACAGGCAGGAACCTTTTTAGAAGTTGTTTTGATGATATCAATCGATACTGGGAGATGAAAGCTTCGGTGTATTGTGTGCCCCACTGAGTTACAGTTTCACTCTCATAACTATAAGGTCTGGTTCGGCTATCAGGAGGAATCTGATTGAGCTAGTGAGTTGTGCCTCGAATTGATTGACAAACCTGTGTTTTACTGGTCACTAGGGTGGTGTTTCCAAAACGCTAGTGGTTAGTCCGTGACCATGAATCTTCACCCTACTTTGTCTGGTGAGGTTTTACCCTTCTTCCGTATATTGGAAGAAGCACCAATATATGGAAGAAACGACAAAAGGCTCCACCGAGGCTCCACCACACCATATTACTCATAGGAACTTAGCTTGACTCCGGGAGGGAAAAATGGCACCACCCAACTGGTTCAACAGCACTTTTTTTTATGATATCAGTTGTGTCCAAGTGTATACGTGTTATCAGAAGGTCAACTAAGCTTGTGCCCCGTAAATGGTCTTCTTGGGGAGTCGAGGTAATGACTGATAGTTCAGCAATCAGGAAATAAGTTTGGTTTATGTCTTTTTCGCTTGCTTCTGGGTGTATATTTACCACCAATTTCCGTGCTACAATGGTTAGATCACTACCGTGGATGTTATTCTCCTTTACTGTCATGAGGAGACTCTGGCAACGCTGAATCAATTCAATTGGAGGTTTGAGGTGCAGTGCTGCCTCGTTCCGGAGTTCGTTGTGTATCCTCCACCACAGGCTCATGCTCTGTCTTTTTCTCCTTTCCTGGCATCTCCTGAGTCCTGTCTCGGTACAGGCACTCGTTTGCAGTGGCTGGCGTGAATCCTGGTAGCTCTTTCGGCGACATTTACCGCGCTGGGTGTGGTCAGTAGAATCTGGAATGGACCTTGTCAGCGCTTAGCTCTCCAGCTCTTCCTCCAGAAGTCCTTCACCTCAACCCACTCACCAGGTTTCAGGTCATGCAGCGCTTCTTGGTTGGGTTTCGGCAGTGTGTCTTTTACCTGTTTGTGAACATCAGATAACACAGAAGACAAGTTTATGCAATAGTTCAATATTTTATTCTCACATTCGCCGGTAGTTAGCCTTGGTTTTCCTGGTAGTCTCACTGCGGTGTTCATTGACCTGGAAAAGAGAATTTCAAACGGGCTTAGATTAGCTCTTCATCTCACTCGTGCCTTCATATGCATTAACACAGTGGGGAGGGATTTTACCCATGACAAACCTGTCTCAGCACAACATTTTGCCAATTTGTTTTCTCTCTTCACTGCTCCACCACTGGCTGGATGGTACGTACAATGTTGTTTTTAATCAAATCCTATGTGCTCACTTACTTTCTGTAAGGCCTGGTTCACGAATCGGGTGCCATTATCACTGCCAGTTCTTTCTGGAATTCCCCATTGTGGAATGATTTCAGTGAGTAGTGCTTTTGCTACTGCACTAGCATCTTGCTTTGAGGTTGGGAATGCCTCAACCCATTTTGAAAACATGTCTATAATTACCAGACAATATCTCTTACCTTCACTGGGTGTTAACTCAATGAAATCCATTTGTAAATGTTCAAATGGACGTTGTGGCGGTGGGTGAGGAGTTTTAACTCCTCTCCCTACATTGTTTGTTGCACAAACGAGGCATCTTTGACAAAAAATTTGTGAGAATGAGAGAAAGCCCTTAGTATACCAGTGTTTCTGTATTTCTGCACCCATTCCCCCTTTTGACACATGTCAATTTCACATAAAATGGGGAAAGCTTTTGTGGGAAATTTTTTGAAACTTATACTTTTCATACATCTAATCATTAATTACGTTTGACTCTTAATCAGTAAGGGGAGGTTAAATTACCTTAACCATTTATCTGATTTCTTTCCTTTAATCTTTAAGACAGATCTGATTCAGTTTTAATCAATAAAAAAAACAAACCAAAGAGACGTTACTGTAGATAATTTGTTTAATCATTAAACTCACTCAGTTATGCCTAATCAAATGATGATTTTAAGGTAATATAACTAAGTTTACTTTAATCATAACAATGATAAACAATGTTGCCTATCGAATTATCGTACCTAATCTACTGATTATCTAATAATCCTTTCAGTATTAATCACCTTTCATAATCATTAGTCAACAGCTAAACTTATAGCAAATAGAGGAAATTATAGACATAGATGAAAAATAGACATAGAATCTGAGTAGGATGTAAAACCATGTAAGGAACCAGTTGGTTCATTATAGGGGAAAAAGGGAAAAAAATATATAAAACCACAAAAATAGAGATGAGCAAAACTGTCATCGTTACTGGGTTATTATTCTCGAACTTTCTGGCTTTGGCATAAACAACATAAGGGCATAAGCTAGCATAGCATACCATATCATGGAGCTGGCTCCACTGAGACCGAAAAACATGTTGTTGAAAATTCAGAATCCTTGAGCTTAGGGGCGAGAACACCATAACAGTCTTATCTGACATGACACTGACTCGAACGTTCGAGAGAGAGCGTAAGGTCATTTTTGAAAAATTAAAGTTTATATAATGTATAGAAATTATATTACACCACCTATGTAAATAAGCAGTAACTTACCCAGGTAAGTGGCAAAAGTAAAGAACAAAACAACAGGTGCCGAGACGGAAGTGTGTTTGGAGAAGATGTTAGAGAAGCGAGCAAAGCAAAATATTATTGCAGTGGCTAATGTTAATGTAAACATAGGGAGAAATCACCGAATAAATGTAATGGACAAATATGGACCTAAAAGAGTTAAAGGGCTTGAAGCAATGGAGAAGATTTAGAAAATCAAATTAAACTAAAGTAAAACAAACTGACTAATCCTAACCTAAATAAATAAAACTCAACTTAAATCAAACTAAACTAAGATCACAGAGGTATTTCACCCCTTTTACTTTTACCACATTATCATTATCACATGGGCAGCGAGTGAAAACTAAAGTAAAATACCGGTAGCACCCTTTCCTTAAATAATGGAAAAATCCTCAGGATTCTACGTAATTGCCAAGCAGTCACCATGAACCACACAGGAACAACAAACAAGTACACAAACATATGGAACATGTGGGTGATGTAGGTTAAAATATAAGTGATAATTGTGTAATGAAATAAATGTGTTTTTTTTTGGTTTAAATAAGTTCTGAAGTCCAGACAACTAATACAAGGCCACAGAAAGGTGGGGCTGTTTTTTAGGGGGAAAAATTAGTGAACGTCAAAACAATCCATAGAAAAAATTGACCCCAGCAAGTTTAGGTAGCTGGACTAGAAGGCATATATACTGGGGGATTTGTGAAGGGGGGTGTGCTTGACCGCATCGATTCATGAGTCTGTGTATTTGAGTGCCATTTTTCGGTGATATTTTTCTAAATAAAACCGGTTGCTTTTTCTCATCCAAACCTGGAGGAGTTCTTTATTTCTTTGGTTTTCCTGCATGTTTTGATCTGAACTGTAAGACTTTTGATAATATTGGTAATTGAAAAAGGCTCCAAGACCACCCTGAAGTGTCCACCCAGAGAGGGGCTCTGGGTTCCGACACTTTCTTGGGAGACATGGTTTGCCATTGGGTCCTATCCACACCCGGTCCTTGACTTTCCTCCACTGCGCTTTCTCCTCTGGTGTAGACATTCTTTGCAGTTCTCTGATCACTGCAAATGTAAGAGGGAGTTTAGTCATGTTCTGTGTCTGTGTGTGTGTGTGTGTGTGAGAGGTTGCTTGGCCACAGCTTTAGCAGCTGTATACGCTCTTGCATTTCCTGTTGATATTAGATCTGTATTTTTAGTGTGAGCTTCACATTTACACACTGCAATAGATTTGGGAAGGAGGATTGCTCCAGGAGCTCAGCTATCAGGCTGTGGTGTGTGATCGGCTTGCCAGAAGAGGTTAAAAACCCTCTGTGTTTCCACAATGTGCCAAAATCGTGTAGAACTCCAAATGCATACCTACTATCTGTGTAAATGTTAACAAGTTTCCCTTCAGCTAGTTTGTATGCTTCTGTTAAGGCTTTTAACTCAGCTGCTTATGAGTAGTGTGAAGGAAGTGATTGTGCTTAAATGTTGTGTTACCACGGCATAGCCCACACAATTTCTGCCTGTTTCTGAGTCCCTGGATGCTGATCTATGGACAAACAATTCCAAATCGGGGTGTTTAGAGGTGTCTCTCGCAGATCTGACCTGGGGCTGCAAATCGCGTTAACCACCTGGACACAGTCGTGTGGTTCTCCATCCTCAGCTGTGGGAAGAAGAGTAGTAGGGTTTAAGGCAGTACATCTTTTCACAGTCACATTAGGCATTTCAAGAAGTACTGTATTATATCTTAGCCAGTGTGCAGTAGTCATGTGAGCAGTTTTCTGTTCTAAAAGCAGTTGCGACACTGCGTGTGGTACCAACAACGTTAACTCGCTGTAGCCTACGATATCTCGTGAGGCATTAACTGCCTTTTCTGCTGCTGCTACTGCTCTGAGACACACTGGAAGTCCTGCTGCTACAGCATCTAATTTAGCTGAGAAATAAGCCACAGGGCGCATCCTGCCCCCGTGTTCCTGAAGCAGAACAGAGGTCATGCAGCCGTTCTTTTCATCTACAGTTTGTGTGTGTGGCCTATTAGGATTGGGAATACCCAATGTTGGGGTTGATTGTAACATTTGCTTCAGCTGAGTGAACGCTAGCTCTGCTTCTTTTGTCCAAGTGACACGACTATGTGCTTGTAGGCCTTGCCCGTGAGCAATTGCACTCAACGGTGCCTCTATGACAGCATAGTCAGGAATGAACATTCTGCAATTGGAACACATTCCTAGGAATGATATCAATTGTTTTTTAGTGATTGGTTTTGGAATCTTTTGAATTACTTCAATTCTACTTGCCGCAAGTCTTTTACCCTCTGCAGAAATTAGGTGTCCTAAAAATTTAACCTCTTTTTGAACAAATTGTAATTTGGACAGATTGGCTTTGTGACCTCCTTTAGCAAGGTGACAAAGTAATGCGATGGTATCTTTCTCGCATTGTTCTTTTGTAGGAGCGGCCAATAGGCAATCATCGACATATTGTAAAAGAACGGACCCCAGGGTGAGTGTTAAACCTTCTAGACTAGTGCACAGTGCTTTATTATAAATAATGGCTGACTCACAGTAACCTTGACACAATCGAGTGAAAGTGTATGATTTGCCTTGAAATGAGAAAGCAAACCAAAACTGGCTATCTGGGTGAACAGGAACGCTGAAAATCGCATTAGCCAAATCAACCACTGAGAAATATGTGCTGTCAGGCGGAATCTGAGAAAGATTTGTGTAAGAATTTGGAACCTGGGGCGCACGCCGGACAACTGAATCATTCACAGCTCTTAAATCCAAAACAAAGCGCCACTCCTCTGGCTCTCCTGGGTCATGAATCTTTTTTACCGGAAAAATGGGACTGTGCACAGGACTGGATGGACATGGAATAATTACTCCAGCCTTCAATAAAGAATTGAAAACTGGGGTGATGCCTGCTATAGCTTCTGGTTTCAGAGGATACTGAGCTTTTTTGGGTCTGAAATCTGATTTGGGTGTGATGTGCACTGCTGCACAATTCTTAATTAGCCCCACATCATGTTTATCCCTCGCCCACAACTCTTGTGGGACCTTTTGAAGCCTAGGGTCTGAAAGTTCAATCTTTGGCAAGTGGAAGTTTAGAATTCAAATTCCATTTCTAATTCTTTAATTTTGCACCTTAAGGGTGTGGAGAATCGTTCAAGGACTGAAACTCCTGATGCTCCTATCGAGAGCAGTGTTTGATCACTCATTTTAGGCAATGTTTTGAATTCACATGATCTTATCACCGAATTTCCCACTCCAGAGTCGACTAGAAACTCAACAGGCATATTATCAACCAAAAGAGTCACAACAGGCAGTTTCTTGTAATTAGGTGAATCATACTTTGCATATGTATCTACAGTGGTTGTTGTGTCCAGTGAGCATGTGTTATTAGCAGAATTAGGAAAATTAGGCTTAGGCATTTCTTCATTGCATAGCATGGAAAGATTAGACTCACCCATACCTGGAGGCTCCCTTAACCCAGAACCCTCTGTACCTCTGTCTCCTTGATTGTGTTGCTTTGTTGCCTCTGGTTTTCTGACAGGACACTCATTTCTCCAGTGGCCTGTTTTTCCACAGATGAAACATCCTTGATCAGCTCCTCCCATTCCACGGCCTCTTCCTCGGCCTCGCTTGCGATCTCGACCTCTGAAGTTCGCTTGTGCTCCCACCATCTGGAGCATGATTGTTGATAGTTGCGTGCTGTGAGTTTGATCATCTTTCTTTTTAGTGTTCTTCTGTGCCTCAAACTTCAACAGCTTTTCAGCATGAGCGGCATGTTGTTCAATGGTCTGGAGTTTTTCCGTGTCCCATGTAATGCATGTTCATTTCACTGACCTTGCAATGCCCTCTTTAAGTCCATTCAGAAAGCTGTTTCGCAAATGCGCCTCGTAGGCCATCACTTCTCCGGCGTTTATGTTATCCGGACGATTAAGTCCGCTGTGAGCATCATGAACCTCGGTGAGTCGAGTCAAATATTGGATCACTGTCTCTCCATCTTGCTGCTTACACATAGAGATTCTTGACATGTCCATTCTGACTGGGAAGGCAGCCACGCAGGCTTGGCGCACTGCTGTAATCATGTCGCGGTATGGGGCGTTATTCTCTGCGTCCCAGTTCATATCAATCTGACACAGGGCATTGTCCGGCCATTGATATTGGATCCTGGAGATATCCACTCCGAGCTTTTTCATCAGCATATGTCTCAGTTCATGTGAAGTGGGTCTGAAATCTCTACAGAAACGCTGTATTTCCACAGAAAACTTTTTGCCACCTACTTCCCGCGGATCAGGAAGTTGCATGCCCGCGTCCATTATGTCTGTCGTGCCCCACGGCCGGAGTACCAGAAGAGGGCCATTGGCCCCTGCCACTTCAACCATGGGCATGTTCAATACTGGAGATTTCGGGACTCTGACTCTTCCTGACCTGTTGTGAAGTGGCGAGAGGTTTATCATAGGTTCTGCCTCTTCACCTTCAGCCCCTGGTGCATCAAAGTTAGGCAGGTTGTCTAGTTGTTCTTGAAGTTCGGCATATGGACCCCTTTGTATTGGGTATGGAGGTGGTGGACCTTGGTCGGGTCGTTGTTCTTGCACAGCACTGTCGCGTCGCTGCGGTGGTGGAGCGGCCTGTCTGTGTTGTACTGGATGCTGGGGCAGCTGAGGTTTCGCTGGAGCAACAGGTCTGGGTGGAAAGCCGTCCAGGTCTGCAACAGATTTAAGACACTGCACAGAGAAGACAGAATTAGCAGAATCAGTGTTCTTTTTCAATGTGCTCTTTCTGGCTCTCAGTTGGGCCTCTGTCATCCACATATAAAATGCTGACCAATCTACTTTATCTTTTTTCTTCTTCCCTACTTTTTCATACTCTTTCAGTTTATCTCTCAATATTTCTAGTTGTCTTTTACTAAAACTACCCTTCTCTGGAAACCCACATTCTATCCAAATTTTGAGCTGTTTAACTGAATCACGGCCATAATTATTTATCACATATTGCACATTTGGGTGTTTACACAATGTATCAAAATCTTTATCAGAATCATGTTTATTTTGTCTGCTCCCCATGTTCACAGATTTTTTTTTCTTAAAATCTCAGTGTCTCTCCGTGTGTCCCAGAATACTCCCGACTTTTACCTTTTGGCTTGCTTTTGTCTGCACAGACTCTGTTACAGGGAGTGCATCCACTCCGTGACAGTTTCCTCAAACTCGTAAAAGAAGTCACATTACTATCTATTCCACCCACGAAATAGATGTCGCCCATAAGCAATTGTACCTTATCCTAGGTTACGTTACAAAACATCGCTACCCACGCGAACCCATGTGATTTAACTACAGTGGGGTCCAAGCCTAAGTCCCACCTCACAGGCGTATCCTGAGACACATTCAGAGACTGAATTTCTTTCTAAAATAAAAAATGAGATTGAAACATTACCTCAAGTGAGTGAGATCGAAGACTCCGCCGCTGGGACAGTCTCAGTGATTTCCCTGGACCTCTTTTCCACAAGTAGTCAATTGTGTGGTCAGACGAAGTAAAGCCTTCGGGCAGCGGCGTGCTCGCTCTGCCGATCTGGGAGATCCCTGAGACTAGTCCTCAGTCGTGGAGTCCCATTCTGGGGTGCCAGGTTGTCAAATAAATTTTGTTCCCTAAGGTAAATATAAAATCAGTTAGTCACAGAGAGCGTCAAACGAAGAAAATGTTTTATTGAGCTCAGTGGTGTCTTCAGAGACTCAGTTTGCAAGGCTGTGCCGCTGAAGAGACAACTCCCCCTCCCTTCTGCTCTCTCTTATACACTCAAGGTTCCATACCAGGATCAGCCTTGCCTAGGCTGGGGGAGTCAACAACTAAGATAAGACAAACCTTTATTTGTCCCACAGTGAGGAAATTTCCATGTAACAGAGGCAAGAAAAGAAGGAAAATGTGCAAGTATGAAGTAGAAAGATGAAGAAATCTATATAAATACAGAACAAAAATAAAATAATGTTTTTGTGAAATTATTATTAAACAAACAATTGCACTTGGTTATTGTTATTTCACCTACCGTCATCCATCCATCGATCCATTTTCTATACCCGCTTTATTCCTAATTAGGGTCACAGGGATCTCAGCACACATTGGGCAAAAGGCAGGGGTACACCCTGCACAGGTCACCAGTCCATCACAGGGCCACACATATAGACAGACCACCACACAGACTCACACTCACTCCTATGGACAATTTAGAATTACCAATCAACCTAATGTACATGTTTTTGGACTGTGGGAGGAAACCGGAGTACCTGGAGTAAACCCATACAGACGAACATGCAAACTCCACACAGAAAGGCCCCTGCCTGTTCAAGCACCTACTATCAGTTATTGCTTATAACACTCAGAGTTTGGTTGGCACCTGTTCTCTGTTGTTAACTCTAAGTTTTTGCAAAAGCTGAGCAGGACATTCTGTTCTGGGAGTTATCTTGAAGAGGTGCAGCCTGCACAAGGTCACATACACAGAAACTCACTTAATCCTAAACTTATTAATCCTGTTTACATGCGTCACTTTAATATCTGCAATCACTGTATACACTGTTCTTTGCACATCGTCTTGTTCATTGCACAAAGTCGGCCTATATGTTGTTTGTCTGCACTGTCCTGTCTTGTCTTCCTGTGCACTTCTGTTGTATGTCTAGTTCTTAAAGACTGCACCTTAAGTATAGTTTATTTTTTTCTCATTTTTATCTAATTTTTTTTTTTAAATCTCTTTTTATCATTGTGTCACTGTACTTTGTCTGTGTTATTTGTAGCACCTCTGGTCTAGGAGGAATGTTTCACTTCACTGCATCTGCTATATATGGTTGAAGTGACAAAGCTTCTTTGACTTATTGAATACAGGATTATTATTGAGTAAACACACTATCACACAAAAGTCTTCTGTTTCTATTAAACTTATCAATTTCCACTACATTAGTTATGCTGCCTATAAAAATATATTTTATTAAATTTTGTTTCAATATTTTAAAATGTCATTTTATTTTTAAAACGTTTGACACTGAAAATGAGAAATGATTTTAAAAAAAAAATGTAAGATTAGGAACAAAATCCTGCAAAATCTTAACATTAAGTCAGCTGCTTCCAGTCACTTTGAAAACAGTTACCCCCCCCCTCTATATCACACACACACACACCCCTAAAAAAAAAAGGAAGTATTTCTCATGAAAGCATTTTTTTAATCATGAAATCATTGTTTAATTTTGGTCAAATGGGCAAGACATCACTGTAAATGTACTCCAATAAAGTGGCTTCAATTTACAGGGTTTTTTTTAATGTGAAATTGTCATTCAAGTGTTTCTTCTTGTTATTAATGGTGAATTCTCTGATAAATTTGTTCCACTTTTGCTGCCATAAAGCCATGGCATTTTCCTTAAGCACTGGTGGCAAGGAACTGTACCTGTACAAAAACAAAAAGTCCGTCAGAAAATTCTCTCAAAAGATATTTCATATCTTTAATCCTAATTATAAACACAAAAACTTTCCACCTGATTGAATTCATTGCCAGCTCCTTCAGCGTGCCTACACTGGCACTCAGACCTCCAATTCCTACAAAGACTTCATAGAAATCATAGGAGAGTCCGGCAGTGCCGAACAAGGTGGGATCGTCAGAGCTTACAACCATGGGATGTCCTTCTGCCATTAACACTGCAGCGGGGTGATTTCGCAGATCTGACACCAGCTTCAGCACCTAGTACATAGACATTCATCCATCATACACTACATATCCAAAAGCATGTCCATCACACCCATATGTACATGTTGAACATCCCATTCCATATTTATTCCCTGCGTGTTTGCTGTTATAATGTGCTTCTGTCCTCTTTGAAGGCTTTCCACTAGCATGTCTGTGGGGATTAGTGATCATTCAAGAGCATTAGAGAGATCAGACACTGATGTTGATGTTCTAGTTCATCCCAAAGGTGTTCAGTGGGGTTGAGTCAGACTCAGGGTTCTGTACAGGACACTCCAGTTCTTCCACTCCAACCTTAACACACCATGAAGACATGGAGCTCAGGGGCTTTGTGTACAGGGGCATTGTCATGCTGGAACAGGGTTCAAGTCTCTTAGCTCCAGTGAAGGGAAAATATTAATATTACAGTATATAAAGACATTCTATACAATTGTGTTCTGACTTTGTAGCAAGAATTTGGAGAAGAACCATACGTATACAGGTGTGAAGGTCAGAGGTGCACATACTTTTGGTTAACAAGTATGATTGAACTAATCATGGCACTTTTAGATGTTTGTATTTTGTGAATCAATTAAATAAAGCACCTAAAAAACAACCAGCAATCATATTTAGCTAAACAGCAACAGTGATATTCTAGTGCAGTCTATTTGTTTCCATGCTGTAGATGTAGGCCATACCTGATTGGATATAGGACATACTTCCACTGGCACTCCCATTTTTCTGGACAGCTCTTTTGCCAGGGGATGATGTGCCAGGGCAAAACCATGCCCAATACGTGTAGTGTTGAATAACAGAGCATCCAGAACATTCCTGTCAACATCTGTGCCGAACAAGTCTATAAACACATTCCAATTCAAATTTTATTTATACATATACTCTATATACAGCATAATATTAAATTCATTTTGGAATTTTTGTGAAAATATTCAACTACTATATATAATATCAAAATAACATTAGGTTGTTAATTTATAGTTATGGTAAGAGTCTGCTTTGGGGGGGGGGTATGTGTTGCTAATGGCAACCAACAACCCTTATAAGTATATTAATAATAGAAGGAAGTCATTTAAGATGTATTTTGATGCATATAGACCTCAGAGTGCACAGAAGGAGAGACCAAATACATTCCAACTTTAAACTTAGACTTAAATTAAATGTTAACTTTAGGAGATTTATCACCAATACAACAATTTAAGTCATAAGGGTGGATTTGAGAAGATCTTTAGGTGACTCTGGGAAATTTCTGAAACTCATACTTGTCTTATACCTAATCATTAAGTACTTTTGATTTTAATCAGTAAGGGAAGGTTAATGCTAATTCTAATAACTTTGAATACTTTCTTTCAATCCTTAAGATAGATCCGAGTCAGGTTTAATCATTAAGACATGAACAAAGAGACTAGATAAATCGTTTAATCATAGACAATGATTAAGGATAAATTGGTTAATCTCGAGATTCATTCAGTTATGTTTAATCATATGATGATTTTCATTTTGGTAATCAGTACTTACTCTCATTGGTAATCACTGACATGTCTGTAATTAGCATCTCTAATTTATTGATTATTTGATAATCATCATAATTATTTGATTACTTGGTCATCTAATAATTCTTTCACTATTAAGCACCTGCCATAATCATTAGTCAACGGGTAAGCTTATGATAAATAGATAAAATTAGCACAAACGTAGACATAGAAGTCATAGGACCAAAAAAATATATAAAATCATAAAAATAGAGATGAGCAAAACTGGCTGAATCATCGTTAGTGGGTTATTATTCTCGAACTTTCTGGCTTTGGTGTAAACATCACAAGGGCATAGGCTAGCACATCGTACCAGATCACGGTATTGGCTCCACTGAGACCGAAAAAACATGTTGACGAAGTTCAGAATCCTTGGGCTTAAGGGCGAGAACACCATAACAGTCTTATTTGACCCAATTCTGACTTGAGTGTTTATTTTAGAAAAATTAAAGTTAAAACTACCCTTATATAATGTACAGGTGTTATCACGTCTTATCTTATGCAATTAAAAAGTAGCTTACCGTAGCAAGTGGAAAGTTGGTAAAACTCCTTGTGGCATAAGTAAGAACAAAACAATAGGCACCGAGACGGGAGGGGGTTTGGAGATGATGTTATTGAAGCGCCGGCAAAATATTATTGCAGTGGCGGATGTTAATGTAAACATAGGGACATAACACACCGAATAAGTGTAATTGAAAATCACAGACTTTAATAGAGAGGTTTCAGGACTTTAAATTAAATTAAAGTAAACTGACTACTCCTAGCCTAAATAAATAAACAAACTCAACTACACGCAGAGCTAGTTTGCCCCTTTTACCTTATTAGCAGTATTACTTAGGTAACCTGATGTAAATTAAGGATAGCGTTCGTGCCCTAAATAGTGGGAATACATAAAATGGTGTAAACGTAATAATAAAAATAGTGGTAAAATCCTCAGAATTCTAATAAATGTCAGCCAGTCACCATGAACCACACAGGAACAACAACAATCAAATACATGTGGGTGAATGTTGAATTAAAGGTGTAATGGGTATAATGAAACAAATGTGTTTTGGGGCTAAATAAGGTTTAATAGAAGTTTAGAGATAGATCAACCAATATGTGTCAATATTAAAACTTGTGACCCATAGAGTGTATGAAGGCCACAGAAAGGTGGGGCTGTTTTTCAGGGGGAATAATGGGTGAACGTCAAAACAATCCATAGAAAAATAGAACCCAGCAAGGTTAGGCAGCTGGGCTAAAGGGTATATATACTGGGGGATTTGTGAAGGGGGGTGTGCTTGACTGCATCGATTCATGAATCTGTGTATTTGAGTGCCAGTTTCGGTGATATTTTTTCTAAATAAAACCGGCTGCTTTTTCTCATCCAAGCCTGGAGGAGTACTTTATTTTTGTTTTTCTGCAAATTTCTAATTTGAACTACACGACTATTGGATTATATTGGTAATTGGAGAAGGCTCTAGGACCACTCGGTGGTGTCCACCTGGAGGGAGGCTCTGGGTTCCAACATGACCTTTAATTATACCCAAAATAAAAAGCCCTTTTTAAAACCCTGTTTCAGAAGATTAGAATGGGATTATAATGATAATATTGGGGTAAAACCAAACCATATCCTATTTATTTAGATATCTTTGCATCTTTTGGCAGAGCACTGATTTCAGAGACAGTAATGGAGGGAGCAGGTTGTGTATAAATCTGTAATTTACAATTGACTGAAGATATATCTCTCTTTAGATCACACCACGCTTCTATCTTCCCCAAACTGTCATCTATTTAAATGAAAAGATGTTTAGGATATGTCTCGTATTATGTAACCGTAATCTATTGTAACATAAGATTTGCTGTGTAAACCACTCACATGTGGCTGTGTATCTATTTTGTCATTTTGTTGATGCACGTCTATTTCAGCATGAGCTCTGATGTAACGCATCAGACAGCATGAGATCTCACATTGTCATTTACATTAAGACTTTAAAGAAATACACAAATCTGTGGCACAAACAGTAGTGTCAATGCTACCAACTCTATCAACGAATGTGTAAGATGAGAAAAGTGGACTAAAATGGCTAACACTGGAGGCATCGTCTCAATGCCCCCATAGGGAAAGTGCGAAAGTGCCCTCTAGGATGCCTCTAAGGAAGTTTAAATGTGATACAGTGCCCCTGGTTACAGTGCCTTAATGAATACCCTTCAAATGTTTAGAATGTTTGCCTCGCACTGGCAGGGTTGGAAGTTTGATTCCTGCCTTCTATGAGGTTTCCTCTGGGTTTTCTGGATTTCTCTTCCAGTACAAAGACATGTGTTGTTGGTGGACTGGCATCTCTAAATTGGCTGTAGTGTGTGAATGGGTGTGTGAGGAGGTTGGTACCCTATCAGGGGGTCCCCCATATTGTTCTTTGAGTCCCCTGTGATAGAGTCCAAGCTCTACAGAAAGCATAAAGAAAATAGCTAAAAGTATGGATTTATGGATGGATTCATTCTGCATGCGAGAAAACATGAATATATGAAGAATGATGCACTGCCCTATAGGGAGCCCCTACATGCACATAATGAAGTGCCCAATTGGTTGCATGGTTAGCTAGGCTAGACAATTTTTTTTGTATCCAGGGTCACCTCTTAGTACCAATTCTCTCCATAGAATAAAGACACTTTGACAGGCAGTTTGATCAACTTTATAAGCAGCACTGTAAAAATATGCAAAGCGGATTAAAATGAAGCTAATCAGGTTATAATTCATGCAAAAGCTACTGTAAATCACAAAGGTGCTCATTTACCCAACCTAGTTATTCTTCATTTAGTTATGTTTAAGTTAAGTTTTTCACAGACTTAGCTTTGTTTAGTTTTGGTATTTGAAAAGAATTAAGAAAAAAAAGTGTCTTCTTATGTAAACATGTGACTGTGAGATATGTTCACTGTATATGTAATGTGTTGAGGGTACACATACCAGTCTCGCCTGCGTGGAAGAAGTAGGAAAGTTTGGCTTTAACCTGAGTGGGAACAGATAGAGCATCTCGATAATACCATATGGAATTTCCTCCATCCTCACGCCCAACCTACAGCAAGACATAATCCCAAGTATAGAGCGTTAATTCAATTCATACCAGAAGCAAAAAACAGATGTGCTTTTGGCATAAAGTCAAGTAGGAGATTTCACCAGATCAAAACCAGCGATGACCTCTGGATATCGTTTTTGCATCTCTATGGTATCTTTTACTGCTTGTTTGACCGTAGATAAGTTCTGTGTCCTGTACAAGGGAGAAGAAGATTTCAAAACAGCAAAACTTTTACCAAAAAAATTGTATATTTTTTATATTTCGTATTTTTGTATTTTATTTTTATCCTGTCCTTTGTTCTGTCCTTATTCCTTTTCCTAGGGTCATAACAGTCGTGTAAGCATTTCACTGCATATCATACTGTGTACGATTATGTATGTGACAAATAAAAAATTTGAATAACAAATCAGCATAAAGCGCGATTCTACAGCCCAAGTGTAGGGAGATAAAATATATTCCCCATCTCTTGTACCAGAAAAACTTTCCATGTCAGCTTACCTGTGAACAGATACAATTATTCGCATCCCAATGAAGTCTGGATGCTCCAGCTTGAACTGTTCAGTTAGATTTTTGTAGGTTTGAATAGACCAGTCTCTGTTGTGGACAGTGCCATCAAGCTCATATGTCTGAAACAGAATATATATATTATATATATATTTATATATATATATAAAAAACAGTCAGGTACTTTCTGTGAGAGTCAGTATCATATAGTCAGTTCCATACCCTTTTTACATATGATTTCCTAAAGATTCATACTCAATATTCACCAACCTGGGACAGACCTGTCCTCAGCTCCATGTACATGATATTGTCACTGTAGAGTTGCAGGAAGCCTTGGTAGAGGTTATCTTTAAAAACAGGTGCATAGGTGATCAGCCCTGAGATCGAGGTGAATATTTGCTCAAATCGATTCCACACTTCGTCCTGGGTCGGGTATGTCACATCAGGGTCCTCAGTGAACAGCGTGAGGTTCCGCATCAAACTAAGAACAAATCAATTTAAAAAAGATTAAATGGATCTTAGTCAGCAATTTTAGCCTCTTATGTTCTTCATGTGTCTGCTTTGGTGGTACGGTGGCTAGACGATCAAGTCTGAAATAATTCACTCCAAAGCATGCGGTAATGTGCGTTATTGTCTGATGAGATCATGGTAGAATATTTTGGATATACACTATATTGACAAAAGTTTTGGGACATCTGACTTTCTATGCACATGAATGTAATATGGAGTTGGCCCGCCCTTTGCAGCTATAACAGCTTCAACTCTTCTTCCCCAAGGTTTAGGAGTGTGTTTATGGGAATTTTTGACCATTTCTCTAGAAGCGCATTTGTGAGATCAGGCACTGATGTTGGATGAGAAGGCCTGGCTCACAGTCTCCACTCTAATTCATCCCAAAGGTGTTCTGTGGGGTTGAGATCAGGTCAGTCCACACCAAACAAGCTCATCAATGTCTTTATGGACCTTGATTTGGTCACTGGTGTGCAGTCATATTGGAACCGGACAGGGTCTCCAAACTGTTCCCGCAAAGTTGGGAGCATGAAATTATCCGAAATGTCTTGGTATGCTGAAGCATTAAAAGTTCCTTTTACTGAAAAACACCTGAATTCAATGATTTGGAGGGATGTCCCAAAACATTTGGCAATCTAGTGTCATTCTATAAGATATGTTTGATGTAAAAAGTAGACAGTTTATCATCCAAAGAATGAACCTATGGTAAAGCATGGTGGTGGTAGCATCATGTTATTTGGCTGCTTCTCTTTAGCTGGGGCTAGAGCACTAGTCTAATTACAGATAGGTCCTAATACCAAAATACTGTATAATGGCACAAAACCCTGCAGGTCTCTGCTTAAGATGACAGTTAAAGATGAAGAAAAACATCACCTTCCAGCATGATTATTAGATTGGATTAGATTAGATTAAACTTTATTGTTTTTGTGCAAAGTACCTGCACAAAGCCAATGAAATGCTGTCATGCAGTCATTATGACCCAAAGTCAACATACAGCTTCAGAAAAAGATGATCAATATATAGGAATGATCCAGTCTGAGTACAGATCTTAATCCTATCATAAATCTCTAGAAAGATTTGAAGAGGGCTGTGAACAGAAGATCCTCTCATAGTTTGGTATATCTGGAGCATTCTGACATATCAAGATGTTTTATATTGGAAGACTCAAAAACACTGAGTGCATATACACATGTACTGTATATGCACACAATGTTTTAACATCTTCCTCACAAATATGGATGAATTGAAATACATGTATGTAATCACGTAAGCTTCATAAGGTTTTTAAAGTATTTAAGATTAGAAATGGAGAGCTACAATTATAAAACACCTTTTAAAAGGACTGTAGGATTGGGTCAGTATTCGTACTATAATGGACAAAACTGCACTGATTCATTTCTTACTATAAAACATTAACATCTAAACCAGCTCAAACAGTTAGCAGTATCATATCAGACCCACACATTACACACACTCCAGCAGATCTTTATAAAAACATCTCATATTTTATAATAATGACATGCTACAGTAGATCACCTCTTGTCAAAAGCAGGTACATCACTCATGGTGGCTCTCAGTTTCTCCAACAGGTTCCATGGAGAGCAACCCAAACGTTGGAACGGCTGCCGTGCAGAGAACACGAACTGCACGTGACCCGTCCGCGTGAAACAGACGTAGCAGTGAGGCCGATAGGTTACGTTCATCACAAGCCAATCCACGCTTACCTGAGCAGAGCTGTGTATGTGTAAGATTGCACCTTAAATGAACAAATAGTAGAATAATGTGATCAGGAACTTCTCAGGAACCTACAGTCTGGATCAGTAATCATTATAGATAGTAACCAAAGTGTGGACTTGTTGGGGGTCATTAAGGAATCTAATTTAAATAAGGATTATGGAAAACATTTAGAGAAGTACCTTTTGGCATTTTTTGTAGAAGTTTAAACACAGGACTCTTTTGGATGTAGGGCTTTGCTTTAAAGAAGTGCATCGCTGGAGGGAAATGTGGAGCCTTCATCTCCTGCTCCTTCAGTTTATGCAGTAAAGAGTCAAGCCAACGTTCTGCCACACTGAGCTTCACTCTGCCACCGATCTGCATGGAGGCTTCCTCCTGGAGTAAAAGCTCTCTCTGATGAGGGTCTGGTAGACGTTTGCTCTCTTTCACAGAGGCTAAGGCCAGCGTCATCAACAGAGCTGTAGAAGCGCATGATATAGAGCAAAATCTCTTCATGGTCTGTAAGGAAGAATGAGAGAGAGAGAGTCATAACTGAAGCAGAATTCATTAGGTCTGATTCTCATGCTAAATGCAATGGAGTGTCCAGTCTTATCCACAAAGGGCCGTAGGGGTGCAGGTTTTCATTCCAACTGAGCAGAAGCCACACCTGAGTCTACTGAAAGCCAAGATCAGTTGATTAGCCAGCTGGAATCAGGTGTAGCTCCTACTTGGTTGGAATAAAACCTGCACCCACACCGGCCCTTTCTGGGTAAGATTAGACACCCCTGCAATAAGGACTTAATTAGCTCAGCATTTTCCAGTTCCAGTGACACTTTAAAGGTTATTTATTATTTGATTTACTGGAATGAAGCACACTTGTTCAAATGCAGAGCTAAAGAAAACACTTACAGCGAGCTACACTACTACTACTGACCGTACAACAAACTATACACTACACACCATACACTCCAGTTTGCAGTTTCCTGTCTGTCTGTCTGTGCCACTGCTCAGTCTCCTTATAGCCACACTTGTTTTCTGTCTCAATTTTAATACAACTAAAGAAGAAAAAAAGAATGCAAATATATATAAAATGAAATATGAAAAAAAATGCAAGAAGTCTTACCTGAGAAATAAATCTCTTCTACTAAATCTTCATTCACTACTGAGCCCTGGAGTGCTGGTTACCTTCGGTCGTGTGAACAAGAGACTAAACTTCCCACATGACTGCCCCTGTTTTAAGACACTTCACTTCCCCAATCTCTATTAGCACACTTGGTCAGCTGAATAGGGCTCTCCATTATTTCTCCCAAGTTCACTGACAATAGAGGAACAACAGGGCAAGTCATAAGACCCTGAAAGTGTCTGCAAAAACTTCCACAGTTACACATTCTCGAGTTGAACATCCTCCCTTCGGAGTTGCACTCTCAGCAAGAGAGAGAGACACTGAACAATACATTTACGGTCAACACCGGTCAGTAGGACACATAGAGAATATTCTTTATTTCTCTCGATTATTTCCACATTCACGTAATCTCAGCATTTGCACAAAAACGTTTTCTTCAGTGATACAGCACATGATTTGACAAATGAGACAACAACAAAAAAGAAATCGTACGGAACAAAAAGCTGTAATGGCATAACATGTAATAGAACATAAACTAAAACGTGAAGGAATGTCTTAAATATTGAAGAATGTCCACATAAGACTTGTCTTGGAGTCGCGAGTGTAACCATTCAGACTCACTTGTAAACATATGAACCTTAGAACCTAAATTCAATCATACAGCAACAACGAATCACAAAATACTCCACGAACATGTACAGACAATTCATAAGTTAAATACTTAGACACATGAATTCAATCTTTTACATCTAAATAAAAATAAAGACAAACAATGTAGGTTTTTTTTCTGTTCTGGTCCTGAATGCTCCTGGATCACAGAGAGGGAGATGATTAGTCCATGAATTTGCGGTTCTGATTGGCGCCGAACAGGGCAACTCGGATTTCGGGCATCATCTAAACAGGAAAGTCATAGAAAGACCCGAGTTAGGATTTATTACCAAGAATGCTAGAATGATCCTACAGTCAGAATTTGTCATTCATTTAAGTGGATTAAACCTTCAATGTACCGATACACCAAATTATACACAACTGATTTAAAGGTTTAGCACCGAGCTACGTCTCGGACCTTCGATCTTCTTTGCCCTATTTTCCATCCTTGAACCTTATGATCTTCTACTCAGCACTAAGACCTCTGAACTGTTCCATCCTCTCAGAGGAGGTATAAAGCTGACCGACTCTTTCCTGTTGCTGCTCCATGATAGTGAATACTTTTCTGCCGTTTATAAAATCATTCAGACTTTTTAAATCTAACCTGAAATCTGATTTATTCTAAGGCATTTGAATCATAGGAAGGTCTCATCATCCGATGATCTCTTTGGCTGTGTCCCCTTTTGCTTCATTTAATATATTTAATTTCTTCATAGTGGTGTTTTTAATTTTATTTTCATTATGGTTTAATCTTCTACCGATTTCTTTTACTCTGCAGCACTTCAGCCAACATTTTCTGTCTTTTAAATGTGCTACAGAAATAAACAAACCTGATACAAATATTGTTGTGTGCTGCTCTTGCAACTGGCAGAGGCAGCTCTTCATCTCCATCATTTATAGTTTGTCTGGTAGCTCAGTACAAATTCTAAGCACTAGAACCTACTTAAAAGTTCAGGTTTAACTGGAAATGTTGAAAGAACTAGACAGTAGCACAGGGCTGAAGTCTTAACAACTAAAGAAGTGATATTCCAAAGCATTCAGGTCTCCTGACTACTGAAAAACATTACATGAATTAATTCAAATAAAAGTCAGGGGGACAGACACTCCAAGATTCTCAATGCTTTAATGCTGTTACTGTTTTAACTGTCTTTTCTTCAACAATAATTTTGGCACAGATAATAGGTAATTTTGAGATGGAATTTATTTCATAGATTTAATGACTACTTTGGAGTTTTGTAATCATCTTCACGATTTTCCAGGTGGCGTGTTCATTTAGTCCATTTTTTTTGAACATTAGCCAAGGACAAAGAGTTTGTGGCTTAAATGTCTTCAAGAAATGTTTGTCTATTCATTATGTACAGTATCCAAGCTTTCATCATTCAACTGCTGGGAATTTAAAGCTTCTCAATATTACTGATGACATCTTGACATTACACCATTTCCATTGGAGATTTTTAACCCTTTATACTCTACCTGCTGTGCCAGAAGATCCAGCCTGCTCTCCAGAGTGTTAGACACTTTAATCTTGCCATCCGCATTATAGATCTCAATCCCACCCGAGCTACAAAAGAGAGAAAGACAACGCATGCAGTTCAGTGCTTCAGGTTCCTGACTAGAGAAACACTTTCTTCTAAACAGTGCGATACACACATATCTGAAGGGAGGAAGTTATCCTGGTCGATCCGCACTTCAAGATTGTTCTTCACAGATGCTTTGTAGACGGGGATGTTCTTCTGCACAGCAGCCTGATATTAAATAGAGAGACATGATGTTTTACAGCATTTAATCACAAGTTCATTCATAATTACTCTATAGACAGATTCATAAACTTGAGGAAGTTAAACCTCACCTGCACCAAGGCCAAGTCCTGCTTGCGGCAACGGATCATCACTTTGGGTTCAAGCAGCTGATAAAAACCCTGAGAAACATAAAATGTGTCATAAGGTTTTTGTGATTATCCTCACAAATTTAACCTGTGAATAAAAATGCCATAAAATCTTCTGCTAGATATACAATCTGACTGACAATGATATTCATTAACTATTTAAATGTAACTACATGCAACCTTTACCTGCGTCCCGTAAGACATAGTGCACACTACGAACTTACAAAAGGTACTCCAATTTATAATGTATATATTTTAGAAGTGTAGTATTGTCTCAAATGGAGGACTAATGACGTCGAACACATGTAACGCGACGCCACTAGCTTTAGTACAATATGTTGAATTTCTTAAATCTCACAACATGGGATAATTTAAGAGACATGTGTAACGTCTTGTCCACTGCAGTGTTGTCGGCCATTGTAAAAAATTTTTACCCATCCAGCATCAGCACCTTGTAGCCCCACCCCTCTTCCACTACAAGCTGAGAGGGTTCAGTGCATGAAGTGTCCAACATTCACACTTGTTTTCTTTTTATTTTGGTTGAATAATCCAGGTATGGATTTGGTTGAGTAATCCAAGCTTCATCCGGGTATGTGAAGTGCACTTTTTTTTGTAGAACACAATACACACACTAATTATACTACAATGGAGTAAAATAGTGCACAAGTGTGCGATTTGGGATGCACCTTTCTGTCTATATTCACTTTAAAAACACAAAGACAGGCTGATACTTCACTGACGCTATTAGGAAAATTCCACAGTTACAGTAGAAATAAGTAATAGCAAATAGCGATGTAAATATTTTAATTGCATATATAGCACTCAAAGTTCATCCTTATTCTATATCTACATTCATATTGTCTAAAACAAGGGTGTAAATGTAATGGTTATGCTTTCAGTCTTAGCATCAAACACTTGTTCACATCAGTTTTTAAAAATTCATTTATTTAGAAATCGCACAATGGAGGCCAAGGTGGTCAGTGCAGGAATATTACCTGTAGCACCAGTCCATCCATCAGGGCTGAGTACCGGGATGGATCTCTGGCTACGTTAGCCAGTCTATGACGTGCGTCGTTTAACATGTCCTATAAAAAAAAAAAAAACACCACACAATAACGTCACACAAACACACTAACCAACATCGTGTCCGAATCTAACTTGAGAACGCGTTACAGACCGAGATCATGTCATCACGGGCCTTCAGCACCTTCAATCTAGCCTGGTTCATCAAGTTAGACATCTGACTGTGGAAGAAGAAATAAAGAGTAAGAAAGTAAAGAATGACTCTACTTTAAGTACAAAAAACATCTGATCTAATCCTGGAGATCCGTCTTTCTGCATGACATGACTCACATTTTCTTCTGCTGCTCAATTTGTTTTTCCTTTTTTTCATAGTACTCCATGATCTTCAGCCTCTGAGTCTGCACCAGGCGACCCTTCTCGATGTTAAACTCTTCTTCTGCCTGACAAGAAAAACTTAAAGTCAAGCTGTGCATTATACCTAAACCTGTTTAGGCTTAGAATTAGTGATTTGAATATGAATATAAAAACAGGCTATAAAGAAATGAGTATACTGAAGAATAGGAAGAATTTTTATGTAAGCTTTCGCAGGTGTTTACCTTGGCATCAATTTCCTCTGCTTTTTCATTGGCCTCCTGCTCGATGAAAGCCATCATGTGCTTGATCTAGAGACAAAGAGAAACATTAGACATTAAGTGACGATAAAATCAATCAAGTCAACCGGCTGGTGTGATGAATTGCTAAGAAACACCTAAGCATGATGAACAAAGTGTTGTCTTGTTAAAAGATGAGCTACAGTGAATGCAGAGAGCCAGAAATGTGTTTCACATTCACGAGCTGCTGCTCGATTATGACTGAGAACTTCCTGACCTGACCATAGGCCAGGATTTCAGTCTAGGGCAGGCATACATAATTTAATCCAATTAAAACATTCATTCATTCATTCATTATGAGTTGTTTTTTAACTGAACATGTTAAAGAGGTTTATTCAAGCCGGTTATTATGTACTACAGCACACACGCACGCGCACACGCACGCGCAATCACGCGCGCAGGCACAATGGCGGTGTCCTTCCCTATCACAGTTTTGAAGGTTATATCTGCACACACAGTGTATTAAATCTTAAGTAAAAACACCATAATGCTCATTCAACGCCATACTCAGTGCAGCAGTATGAGGTTTAATGATGTAAAATCCTCCCACTGTATCGCATCATCACCTGCTTCTGGACGTCCGCGTCGCTGAGCGCCATGGCTGCTCTCTACACTGGTTATTAAATTCCTTCAAATCCAGAAAATGTACGACGGAATTCGCAGGTCCACTAAAACCACCTTTTTTCCCGGTCTTGGTCTTTTATCAAATGACACAGAGCTAATAAATCGCACCGGAGATAAAAATCGTGACGTCCCTTAAAGCATCAGCTGATTCTCGGTCAACAAGCGCAGGCTTCACGTGACACGCACTTCCTCTTCGGTGGGCCAATCAGGATTAAGTGCACGTGACCAAGTTAGTTAGTCAGTCAGTCCAGATGATAAGGTCTTATTTTGTCGTGATATCAGATGGTTATGTATAGAACAGGTCATTTCATGTTTAGGCCTGTTTGATCGGATCACACTGTCCAGCCTTCACTCCCCACGTGCATCAATGAGCCTTGGTCGCCCATGTCCCTGTCGCCGGTTCACCACTGTTCCTTCCTTGGACCACTTTTGATAGATACTGACCACGGCAGACCGGGAACACCCCACAAGAGCTGCAGTTTTGGAGATGCTCTGATCCAGTGGTCTAGCCATCACAATTTGGCCCTTCATCAAACTCGCTCAAATCCTTACGCTTGTCCATTTTTCCTGCTTCTAACACATCAACTTTGAGGACAAAATGTTCACTTGCTGCCTAATATATCCCACCCACTAACAGTTGCCATGATGAGGAGATCATCAGTCTGATTCACTTCACCTCTCAGTGTTCATAATGTTTTTGCTGATCATTGTGTTTATCCACTTTCTGTGAAGGATTTCTACTAGATGTTCTACTAGATGTTGTCTGTGGGGATTAGTGATTATTCAGCTACAAGAGCATTAGTGAGCTCAGACACTGATGTTGTAGGAGTGAGGAGGTCTGGGGTTCAGTCGGTGTTCCAGTTCATCCTAAAGGTGTTCAGTGGGGTTGAGTCAGGGTCAGGGCTCTGTGCAGGACACTCCAGTTCTTCCACTCTAACCTTAACACACCATGTCTTCATGGAGCTCAGGGGCTTTGTGCACAGGGGCATTGTCATGCTGGAACAGGGTTCGAGTCTCTTAGCGCCAGTGAAGGGAAATTGCAATGCTACAGCATGCTGAGACATTCTATACAATTGTGTGCTTCTAAATTTATGGGGAAAGAATAACATATAGGTGTTATGAACAGGTTTTTGGACCACAGGCAGAGGGACACCCCACTGTCTAAAGCTGGAGGAGAAGGCCTAGCTGCTTCTTCATCCACATACACAGCTGTACTGTATTTCAGACTGGACATTCTTCAGAAGTTAGAACCTGACTAATTTTATGCAGTTATCCAATCTGTTAATGAGCAGTTTCTGAAACACTCAAGCCTATCTGGTACTAACAGCCATGCCACGGTTCGAGTTAAACAGATCACGTATTTTCTTCATTCTGATTGAATGCATTGTGCTTCTGCCACATGATTTGCTGATTAGAAATCTACATGAATGTACAAGTGTACTATTAAAGCAGGCAATAAATGTGTATGTAGTTGCTGAAGGCATTCCCAGAGGACTAAAATAGAGGACAGTAACACAGATACATGCAAATATGGAAAGGTTTAACTGAGGGATAAGTTGTGACCTCTAAACTGTCCTCATTTCAAGCAATATGCATGAAGAACCTTTCAGAACCTGCTAGTAACCTTCTAACTGACTACAAACCGTCTTAATAATGTTGATAATATATTTTAGTTCAGTCTCAATCCCCACAGCACATGGAGGGACAGCAGAATGGAGTGGACAGTGTGAGGTTTGCCTGCAGATGGCGGTAAACACTCAGTAAACACTCTCTCAGGAGCAGGAAGAAGAGGTTTCGTGTACGTCAGCTTTAAGCAGAGCTTTGTTTTCATTATTATTAATATTATTTATAACTGTATCCTAGTACCTCATACACGCAAAGGCTATCAGAATGACAAAGTCCAAGAAAATTAAAAGGGAAAAGATTAGTGTCGCGACTGAGGTGAGTGAAATACACCACTATCAAACAAACACATGCCAGAGCAGCCATGTTGATTTATACTGAATAGGACACAGTGCTGTGTGAATGAATGCATGTGTTTATGTGTTGTGACAGAAATTATCCTTATAATAATGGTCAATCCTCAGCTTACAGATTTATAAAGCGTGAAAAATAAATCGATTCTCCACTTATTTTAGATCATAAACCCGATGTGTTGTTTTCTCTGCTACTGTATGTGTTTTACTGCCATCTAGTGTCCGTGAGCGGCATTACCACACTACTCAAGATACAGGGACACAACAGTGCAATAACTTGTTTTTTTCTTTGGGGACAGCCTATAGAGATTTAATAAACATTTTATACAATATAAAAGCCACAGACAAAAGATCGATCCATTGCACAGCTTTAAAATCCGGCAGCACTTGTGACTAAATTAACATTTACCTCATTTGCCTTTTTCCCCAGAGGAACATGAGTACTAGTAGATTACTCAGTCATTTTTATAACTGAGGGCATTAAGCCTTTATTAACGCCACACATACATTACAGCGCAGTGGAATTCTTTTCTTTTCATATCCCAGCTACCCCAGGAAGTTGGGGTCAGAGCACAGGGGCAGCTATGATACAGCACCCCTGGAGCAGAGATGGTTATGGGCCTTGCTCAATTGCCCAACAGTGGAGCTTGGAGATGCTGGGGCTTAAACCCCAATCCTCCGATCAACAACCTAGAGCCTTAACCACTTGAGCCACCACTGCCCTACATAATGAATGCTTTTTTAAGTGCTATGACTAGACGAACTTTTGATGTCCAGGACACATCTTATTAAATCCAAGCTTTTTTTTTTTTGTGCTAGATTGACCGTATCGAGGAGCAGCGATTGAAGTGTCAGGGTAGTCTGGAGAGGGCAGAATTCAGACATCGACGCGAGCAGCTCTCAGATGAAGACAAGTAAGAGTGCACGCTTTGAAGATGGAGAAATTATTACTCAGTGTCGTGACCATGACACCAAGAGACATAATACTGCTATGTGTTTCCACAGACAGGCTCTTGAGGATGAAATGGAGATCATGAATGAGAGGATAAAGAAATATGGTAATGCAAAGAAAAATTCTGTCACAAAGTACGTTTTGTCGCTGTAGATGTGGTCTGTGGAGTTGATTAGACATGCATGCTGTGTCTGTTTCAGAGAAGGAGCTTGCAGATTTGCGAGGAGAGAACAGGAAAAATATGATGCTCTCTGTAGCACTGCTGGTCATCACTGCTCTTTTCTATTATGCCTTTGTTTATTAAGGACACCTGTAGCCACACCGCTGCCTTGAGCTGTCATCCATCTTCTGTTTTTAGAAGGCTGATAGACCAATGCATCTTCATGAGTGCAAGTCTGTTCACTGGAGGCTTAATCCTGGATATCATGATCACAAATAAATCTATATATGTGTATACTGTATATACAAACCTATCAGCCATAACATTAAAACCACTGAGAGGTTAAGGGTGTAACATTGATTATCTCATTACATTAAGACCTGTCAGTGGAGGGATATATTAGGCAGCAAGTGAACACTCAGTTTGGGCAACAGTGTGTGTGAGGATCTGAGCGACATGGGCCAAATTATGCCAACTAGATGATTGGGCCAGAGCATCTCTATAACAGCAGATCTTGTGGTTTGTTTCTGCTATGCAGTGGTCAATACATACCAGAAGTGGTCCAAAGAAGAACTACCAGTGAACCAAACACAGATCCTTACAACTTACTGGATTAAAAGTTTCTGTTCCTAATTTTTTTTGGTGTCAGAAACCACAGCACACCTTCAGAGGTTCTCCGGAGTCCATGTCTCTATTGGTCAGAGCTGTTTTTTGGCACAAAGGACCTACACTATATTAGGCAGATGGTTATGGCTGATTGGTGAATTTATATAATTATAAAATCTTATTGATTTGGTTAAAGTATTGGTCCCTGGGTTCTGAAAAAAATGTTAATCTATTTTACTATCATTCAGAATGAATATAAACAAGGTGTGTTCAGATTTGTATGTAGATTTGTAAAAAAAACAAAATGAAAAGCAGGAGACCTGAAAAAGTGTCATTAGAGGGAAGTGAAGTCAGATCCTGTTCAGACATCATTTGTATATCTATTAACATTTTAATGCACAATATTTTTTTCGGGATCATTTTTAATAGGGGTGTGCAAACTTTTGCACTCGTGTAATGTATTTCATACAATGTATGTCATATTAGGACAAATTATGTAGTATGAAGATCTACACAAACATCATTTACATCATGTGCCATAAGCTACACTAGATCACGCTGCATGTGTGAATTTTGATAAAACTGTACATATATTTTCGGCTGCTGTTTTTTTTTATTTTATGTAATGTATATTGGATATACATTATGTGCATATTTTAATAAAGGAGCGGTTTGGTCAATGTATTATATACCAAGTGTCTTTTTTCTAAAATAAACTGTATAATAGTTTTAATATATCTCTGACAACTGTGTGTGAATATCAGTATGTGATTCATCCATCTTCAGGTCCTTGTGGTATTTATTTGGGAAATAAAAATGATAAAGGATTAAAGGGCTGATATAGCACAATAATCAACAAGAAGGTGGTGTGATGCAGCAGGAAGTGAAGCAGAGGATTACCCAGAGTTGATTGTTTTTTAACAGAACATCCTGTAGTTTTTAGTGTTTTATTCCTGTTATATCAGTGATTTGGCATCAATGAATGACATACATACAAGTTAGTTTGTAAATCAAATTATTATTAGTCTTACAGTTATGTAAGTCTCTGTGAATGAATTACTTATAATCTATCTATCTATCTATCTATCTATCTATCTATCTACAACTCTGAGTTTCTTGTTTTTTTCTTACAGGTTCATGTATTGGTGAGATGAACAGTTTTGTTTCATTTTTTGTGAACTGCTGATAATATTTCTCCTAAATTCAGAATATAATTATTGTTATTTAGAGTGTATATTTAAAGGAAATGACAACACATCAAAATAACCCAGAGCTTTAATAACTCAAATAAAACAAAATGGAAATAATTTGTAAAAAAAAATTGTGTTAATGCTTTGGATAAATAACATTAAGAAATCAGTGTTTTATATATATATATATATATATATATATATATATATAAAACACTGATTTCTTAGTGTTATTTATCCAAAGCATTAACAATTTTTTTTTACAAATATATATATATATATATATATATATATATATATATATATGGAGAGAGCGAGAGAGAGAGAAGCTGCTGAGGGAAAGACTGTTAATTATTGCTATAACATAAGACCATAACAGGAAATAATTTGTCTTGTGGATGTTCCACACACTAATAATTATTAGAGTTATTATTAACACCATTTCATCATGTAGTGAGCAATTGTAGTGTGTACATACAGTGTATGCTAGAACAAGCAAGATGTGAAAGGATATTTTAAATAAAACTAATTTTTGTAAATAAAATGTCTTCTCTCTCTACTTCTACTCTTCTCCATGCTGAGATCCAGGGAATTACCCACATGTTCATTCAGCCGGCTTCGTGAAATTGATGTCATCTGTATTAACACTTGAACGGAAACTGAAATGCAGTCTGGAGGTGTGTTGTGTGACTGTGTTTAATACAAGATGCTGTAAATAACTGAATTGAGATACAGACACAGTCTGAGTGTTTTCCAGGTAACTGTTTATTGCATTTCAACAGGACTTACATGCACAGAAGAGTATTGGGACAGAGAGGGGGGTTTATTACATCCAAATTCAAATCCACCAAAAAAAGAAAAACAAAACTAACCAGCACATCCACTGTTAATATAACCTTCTACCAACCAGGGGTTTTTTTTCCTCCACATTTCCTTACTGCAATGGATCAAAACACCATGAAGCCAGTTTAATCCTTAGTATGGACCGGTAGTAAAACCGAGTGTGTGGCGGTTTCGTAAATGTAATCTGTAAATATCTTACCATCTTGCTAAGGTTTTAGATCCAAGGAACTGTTGTGCTCTACCACGATTCACTACAAGGTGCTATTAAACAGAGCTAGATTGCATTCAGGTGGCAGGAATACATGGATTTGTACAACCGGAAATCTTTTGTACCACCTCATTTAATACATAAAGTACTTTCACCATAACTAAAATAGATTCTTTTATCTCAAAATAAAGACTAAAGATAAAATATTCCAAATGCATATTGTTTGTTAATAGGCCTTGTCCGATGTTTGCGAGTCACGAGTCACTGAGAGAAGAGGAAGAAAAGCAGGTCAAAACAGAACGGAGATGCTACACAAACCTTAATACGTCCGTTAATGCTATGTTCATTCCTGTGGTCCCAGAAGCTGTATGGCTAAAAGCTAGACAACTAAATACTTCAATGACAACAATGGATCCAGTGAGCCCAGTGATATGTACCACACCAAACACGTTATTTTTCTCCACAGAAAACATTACACAGCTGATTGGGTTCCTTACAGGAGAAAAAAAAAACAAGGCAGGAGGGGAAAAAAAGGAATACACATCCGCTATTGTGGATGTACAAGGAAGGATGCATCCATCAATACCTTTTGTTTTTGTTTTTTTAAACGGGTTGTCTTTTTAAATATAGCCTGGAAACATTAAAATACGCACACACACATATACATTATCACTTTCACAGGTTGTAATACAACATTAGACAGAAAGAGAGAGGGAGGGACGGAAGGAGAGCCTGAGGATACTGATCTGAAAAGAAATGCACACATCCATTTCCTCAGGGTGTCGGAGTCGATGACTTGCTAGGATGAAACACACACACACACACACAGAAAGAGAAAACAGCTTTTAGTTCAATTTCATACTTCATAGCTGTTTTGCAGATAGAAATAATTAATAACAGTGTAAGTGAAGAAATACAGCTGGACGTACCTGATGGTGACCTATAGGAAGTCCTTGATGTTCAGGTCGGCAAGGGGATCTTTGGGAGGAGGAGGCTTTCTGGGGCTCTGGGTCATTCCAGACATCTATAAACAAAAAATATATATAAACTCTATACGTGCCAAATGTATGCGGACACCTGACCATCACAATCATATTTACTTCTTCCCCAAGCTGCTGCAAGTATTACAATTTCCCTTCATTTGAACTAAGAGACTCGAACCCTGTTCCAGCATGACAATGCCCCTGTGCACAAAGCCCCTGATCTCCATGAAGACACGGTGTGTTAAGGTTGGAGTGGAAGAACTGGAGTGTCCTGCACAGAGCCCTGACTCTGACTCAACCCCACTGAACACCTTTGGGATGAACTGGAACACCGACTGAACCCCAGACCTCCTCACTCTTACAACATCAGTGTCTGATCTCACTAATGCTCTTGTAGCTGAATGATCACTAATCCCCACAGCCTTCACAGAAGAGTAAAGCTTTATTATAACAGCAAACACAGGGGGAATAAATCTGGAACGAGATGGTCAGAGGTACACAAACTTATAGTGTATATGATCTGCAATTTCCAAGATGTTGCTTGATATTTTATCGCAGCCTTTCATAACATGTGATCAGTGATGTTTTAAACCTATAAGAACACATTATAATCTATATTTTTGGGATTCAAAAGAAAATCACTGTTTAATGTTCAGTAGAACAACAGCCCTGATCCTGTCTGCAGTGAAATTCTTCATGCAAAATGATTCAAGCTCCTTAATAATAAACCACAATGAGGCTCAAATCCAGAGACTGAGCTTCGCATTGCAAAACTCTGAGTACTGGATACTCCAGCGATCATTACTGTCTTGATTCATTACCTTGACAAAAGATCCATTTACAGATGAGTGTCAACACAACCAAAATTTGAGCTGAAACGTCCTGCTACCTAGCAGAATTAACAACAGCATCAATCCTCAACTGAAGCACCAGCCAGAAAACAGCACAGAAGCATCAGCACCCACCTCCATATATTACCACCTCCGTATATTACAGCAGCGTATCAGGTGCTTTTCCTTGTACACAGTCCTTTTTTTTCAGTAAATACACTCTGAAAGCGCTGCTTGTTTCAGGCCCTGTGTTTGTTTTCATTCGTTGACATGAAGGGAATCTTTTCTGCAGTGTGCAGCTTGTTTTTATGGAAGTGGCATCTATTTTAAAACCTGAACACTGCAGGAATCAGATGCTCTCTGCATCGCAAACCATCTTACTCACTGTGCAGGAATCCTGTACATTTCATTACATTTATGGCAGACATCCTCATCCAGAGAAACCTACATTTATCCCATTGTTGTTGTTGTTGTTGTTCTTTTGGCTGCTCCCTGTTTGGGGTCACTACAGCGCACCATTCGGTCCGCATGTTTCGATTTGGCACAGGTTTTACACCCGATGCCCTTTCTGATGAAACCCTCCCATTCAATCCAGGCTTGGGACCAACACTGAGCGTTAACTCTTCAGTGGCAGGGTTAGCGCCCTGCCCAGGAATCGAACCCGGGTCATGGCAACAAGAGCAAGAGATCCTGCTGCTGGACCACCAGGAGGCTTTAACCTACATTTATCCCATTACTGTTGTTTTTTAAACACCAGAGCAGTTAAGGATTGAGGGCCTTGCTCAAGAGCCCAGCAGTGACACCTTTGTGATTTGGAAATCGACCTCAAGACCTTGTGATAGGCCAACATCTTAACCAATGAGCTACCAGAGACACATAGTTGTATTTTGAACCATTGTGTATTTAAATGTAAGGTGTGTGTGTGTGTGTGATTATGTTACCGGTGCAGCAGCTGCTCCTGCAGCAGGAAACTGTGGTCTCATCATAGGCTGCTGGGGGAACATCATGGGAGCCGCACCTGTCGCACCGGGCTGCGTGTGACAAACAGAACGTGAGACACACATACGCTCTCGCACACGCAAGCACTCGGGAAGACACACGTACACATTCTTACCATGCCAAAAGACAACTGGGACCCCATGAGAGGAGAGACCATGGAGGGCACAGGCTACAATGGACGTGTATTACAAGGGAGGGAAGTGGAAATTAATACAAAATGAACAATACAACACAAACACACACACACACGTTAACGAAAAAGAAAAAGGGAACATTGATCTCTAATTCAGTGGAGGAGGAGGATATCTATGTACATCATTACCTTATCATTTACATCAACTTTCAGAGCTCTTTTCTTTATATACATGTCTATTAATCTGTTCAGTCTACCACGCATGCAGATTTGAATCATCTTGAATAAGGTTCAGAGTAGTGGAAAGTCAGCAAGCCAAACTTGTCTGAGGGTCTGATCAGCACCTCGAGTGAATAATTAAGCAACAGAAATCTACCTTTACACGTGCAGTACGTGAAGCCATGTGTACACTGCGAAAAAAAATAACTAAGTGGAAATATCTTGAATATTGTCAAACGTTAGCTAGTATCTCATATTATAAGATTAACAAAACAAATTATTAAGCCCATGTCTAGCCATTTTTATTCATTTCAACCTCGAATTAGTCTTGTTCTATAAGCAGATCTTTTTATTTCTAAATATAATTGATCTTAAAAATATATTTTAAATTAATATTATAATTTAATATTATATTTATATTTAATATAATTAATATTATATTTATTTTAAAACTAATATTAATATTAAAAATAATCTGCCAATAGAATAAGAAAATATTATGCTTTAAATTAAGTTTAATCATTGTAATCTTATCATAGCAATTATTAAGTATATTTGACTATATCAAGATATTTTTATTTGCTAAAACATTTTTTTTACAGTGTAACAAAAGCTTTCAATTCCCCTCTGAGGAATTGTATGCTTGAGCAGACCTGAGATCTGAAAACTTGGATAAAGCTTTTAATAGCAGAATAAAGGAATAGCAGAGATGTGTAGAAATCTTGTTTAGTTTAAGCAGCAGTGAGAAAGTCTGATCAGACAAAGATGTGCTGATCTCTGTGTGTATGTATATTATTATTATTATTAGTCGTCATAGTAGTATTATTATACGTAGTAATAGTATAGGTCATATTATTGATGATCATAGTGATAAGGCGAGGGCTTTTCAGATACTTTTCACACACAGCATCACCTTTTTTAAATCAATGCATCCACCACACATGTCCCTGTATAAGGTAACAGCTGCCTGAGCTGCTGTTACAGAAATTTCATTAAGTCCTTTGGACCAATCAGGATTGATGATTAGATGGCGCTGTCGTATAAATAATTATATTACACCCTGATATATAATATTTAATTAATAATACAACACAATCATGATATCCTGCTAACTGGTCAGTGCTTTTCTACTTGTCACATTAGATACATATACATACTGACTAGATAAACAAATTTATGAAAATGCTCCTCCAGATTCACGTAACCAGTTCCAGGCGTTTGGCAGCCTGACACAACCATGATCAGCATGTAGAAGCATCCAGAAAGTTCAGAGGAAAATGAGTCATGTGACTGACCTCCATGCCATGCCACCCAAAGCCATGCTGCACTACACCATGCTGCAGAGCTACACAACAACACAACATTTACCATGGGCATGCCCCAGCTAGGGGCTGCTACCTGCGCTTGCCAGTTTGCCCCTCCTGCTGCTTCACCCCTGAGGGACACCAAGAGAAAAATAGGAGAGAATGATGAATAACAAGAGAGAGAGAGCAGGAGAGAAAGAAAATGGCAAAAAAAAGAAATGATGATAAATTGACTTACGGTTTCTGAGTCCCCATTCCCAGGTCTGAAATAAAGCAACAAACACACACATTATAAAGTGATTAAAATTCCTACAGCATTCCAAAGACACACTGTAGCTTATACATTATAAGTCATTGCAAAAGTATTGTGCCTGAAGTGTGTTTAAAAGATATTTTTATTTATTTATGAATTGGTTTTCTTGTGGCGTGTAAGAAATAAAACATAACTAGATGTTATTAAGGAAAAAAGTGTGTTAGTTTTCTGCATTCCTATAACACTGCATGTTACTAAGAAACCTGAAGACCTTGACCTCTCACTGCTACAAAATCTGACACGGGAGACTCCTTAAATACTAAATAAAGCATACCTCACGAAAATGATTTTTGATTATCAGTGGGTAAAATTAAAATCTTTTTAAAATCTTCAGTTTATGTGACACATCCTACACACACATCAATCTGTAAGCTGTTACTATAGAAACAATTATGTGTTAAAGCATGTTTGTTACACACAGATCAGGCATTACATTCTGAGCACAGAGAGGTGAAGTGAATAAGACTGACGATCTCCTCATCATGGCTCCTGTTAGTGGGTGGGATATATTAGGCAGCAAGTGAACATTTTGTCCTCAAAGTTGATGTGTTAGAAGCAGGAAAAATGGACAAGCGTAAGGATTTGAGCGAGTTTGATGAAGGGCCAAATTGTGATGGCTAGACCACTGGATCAGAGCGTCTCCAAAACTGCAGCTCTTGTGGGGTGTTCCCGGTCTGCAGTGGTCAGTATCTATCAAAAGTGGTCCAAGAAAGGGACAGTGGTGAACTGGTGACAGGGTCATGGGTGGTCAAGGCTCATTGATCCACGTGGGGAGTGAAGGCTGGCCCGTGTGATCCGATCCAACAGACGAGCTACTGTTGCTCAAACTGCTGAAGAAGTTAATGCTGGTTCCGATAGAAAGGTGTCAGAATACACAGTGCATCACAGTTTGTTGCATTTTGGTAGCAAAATGGGGACCAACACAATATTAGGCAGGTGGTCATAATGTTATGCCTGGTCGGTTTATAAACCTCACATCTGTTATAGACATCTGTTATAGAAAATTAATCAACATCTTCTGACCAATCAGATTCGAGGATTAAAATGCACTGTGGTATAAATAATTAATAATTTGTCTTTCAGTTTATGTTTTAAAGCTATACTCTGCAGCACCAGAGCTCCCTCCTGATAAACCTTCTGTCGTAATGTTCAGTTTTAGTATTAGTGCCTGTGGTGTGCTGTGCTGAAACTCACTTCCAGCTAAACTGGCCATAGTAGAGTCCAGATCCCCTCCCACTGGTTTAACTGGTGAGGCTGCCATGGGAGCTGCTGCAGCTGGCTGAGGGGCCATAGCTGGCATGAGCATATCCCCCAAGCCACCGAATGCTGGAGAAATAAAAAATAGTAATCCATAACAGATTCAAAACTGAATTTGATTTCTACACCAACCATGACACTTCTCCACTACAGCGTCCAGACAAGACACTGAGTCATTATAACCTGTCATCAAAATATGTTATAACTGTACAAAACCAGTCAAATCACACAGAGAACCAAATACAGCACCAACAACACCGACTTTATCACAGCACATTACTCACACTACACACACACACACACACACACAACCATCACACCACACGACATTCTACACTCTGCAACATCATTAGACTGTAGCACTGAAGGATATTACATACAACATTGTTCAATTTCTAAAGATCCATTTCTTTTGTTGCAATCTTTTTTTTTACAGTCCTCTATTTTGTGTTTTTGTGTCATATTTTAAAACATACCCTAGAACATGTAGTCCTTCCCTAATGTGCTCCTTTTATCTCTTTAATACAGTCCTTCAAGTTTATCTAATAAATACAGATATACATTTATTAAATCAACACATCCATCCATCCATATATCTATCCATCCTTTCTTCCATTCCATAACATCCATTCATCCATCTTAAACATTCTTCCACTCATCCATCCATCCATCCATCTAAAGCATCCTGGCATTCTATTCATCCATCTGTAGTTCCACTGTAATCTATGCAATCCATTTTTTCCAACCCATCCATCTAAGCTAATACACCCCATTCATCCATTCCATCCATCTATCAATTGTTTCATCTATCCATCCAGCCTTCATTCAATCTATCCATTGATTGATCAATCCAACCACTGTTTCAACAATCTATCCATTCTTTCTTTCACCCATCCATCCATTCATCTATTTATACATACATACATCCGGCCATCCATCCATTCATCCATCCATGTATTAATCATCCCATCCATTGATTGATCAATCCATCCATCCATCCATACCTTTCTTCCATCCGTCATCCATTCATTGTCCATTTCATCCATACACCCAAGCCATTTCACGGCCATTTCATCCATCCACCCAAGCCAATGCATCCCATTCAATTCACTATCCAAACCATCCATCCATCCATCATTACATCTATTCATTTGTCCATCCATCTATCCATCCATCCATTATTTCATCCATCCATTTGTCCACCCATCCACACATGATTGCATCCACTGCTTTTTGTATCCATCCCATCTAACCTAGTAAGTGGAGCATGTAGCTGGAGGAGACTGTTATATACACACAGGTTTGGACATGTTTAGAACAGTCAAGCTAGTGTGGCTTTCAGGCTTCAAGTCCTTCTCTCCTCTCCACTCTACTCTGTCACAGAGCCAGGGCTGAATATTTTACTGCAATGCAGTCATGCACTGTGGAATAACAGCTTGTGTAGAAGCATCAGGACTCACCGTAGCACAGGAGGAAGCAAGCAATGACCCAGACCAAGATTGGGAGAGAGATTATCATGGTGGAAGCATAGAATAATTCAATAAAAAAAAAAGATGAATAAATCAATAAAACAATGACACAAAGAGCAAACAGTATGGAAATGTAGGCAAAGAAAATAAACAATAAATGAGAACATGATCAAGGCAATGGATAACAAAGAGAAATTGAAATTGGCATAACATGAGGAAGAGTGACGTGAAAAAAAGAGAGAAAGAGCAGTACAGAGGAATTCAGCATTAAGCAGGAAGTACTCAGAGACTTTAAATACACAAATGCTGGTGCATATACTGGCATGGACAGTGAACAAACAGCTTGCCTTCACCCACTCCTTCACACACTACGCGATAGAACCACAACACACCAACTGAAATGTCTCACTCACGCTATCCTCCGCTCTTCAGAACAACACACACACTGTATCAAGCAATGCCACATGTAGAACACACACCATACAGGTCAATAACACAATGTAACACACCGGTTAGTACACAGTACAGTCACGATGATGCTGGAGCTCTAATATACTTCACAGAACACATAGAATGGAAGAATGTCACACAAGGGAGTGAGTGGCAGAGGTACAGTACCTCCCATTAGATCTCCTCCTGCAGATGTTGCCGGTGCTGGAGCTGCAGGTTGGCTGTTGCCTCCACCTGCGGAGTCTGAATGACCCCAAATCAGGCAATCACGCCAAAGGAGGAATCCATGCAGCATGAGGGCAGAGAACGGTTAAGAATGAGCCGCCGACCACACACTGAGTAGAAACCCCAGAGACACACAGACCAAGTGTCAATCACAGAGCAAGGACACAAATCTTTGTATTTTTTGCAACAGTTTTCTGTGTGTAAATGTCTTAAAATGTCACACCTTAAATACTAAATACTTAAATACTTTTTGCATCCGAAACAACGGAGACCATTAATCATATAAGAGATGGCAACATTAATATGAGCAAAACATATACACACAGTTACACACGCAATTCCCCAACAACACACACACACACACACACACAAAGCAAACAGCTCTTGAACAAACCACATTTTTCTTGAATGGCATCCACACAGTTATCATTCAGTTTGATCTGAACCCCAAGTTAAAGAAAGCAGGCAGCAGTTAAGCTGCATTCGACTAAAAGTCGCAACTCGTAATTTCCGACCTCCAATTAGAAAAGAACAAAGAAAACTTGTTCTCAGCTCAGGATCTCTGGACAGTCTGCTCAACCCTGAGTTCAGCAAGTGATGTGAAATCAACATGGCTGTTCAGAGTGTTAAAAATAGCACCTCTTACTCTTTAGATCAATCAGCATACAGATATATCAGCTTGTTAAATCTATCTATTTCCCCCCTCCCCACTTTGTGGCTCAAATGATACAGAGGTCAAAAATGACGCAATTCCGAATTCCCACTTTTGCGGAAAGTCGAATGCAGCAGTAAAATGAACCCCAACCTGGAACACCTGAGCCTCCACCTAGAAACTCGGTACCCACCCCCGACCAAATCCCGAGCTGCGCCACTGTCCAGCCAGCTCACAGGGGCCGAGAGTGCAGCGGGAGGAGGGCTGAACACATCTGCAGCAGGAGCATCAACACGGTTGGGGGAATATGTTCAGAATTACTTTCTATAATGCACTCATTGCTATACAAGATGGAAAACTGGTCATTTAAATTAAGGTATAAACGTATAAAAATCTATTGGATATCCACTGAGAATGTGTGCTGCAGAAGAAAAAAGGCTGAAAGATGCTGTGTCTCAATCAGCTCTATAGTTCACTAGGTGGTGAATCAGTATCATGTCCACATGTTTGGGCACTTACAAGGATCCTGGCTCAATACACACTAGCATACTGATGACTTGATTTATGATGACTTTCTTCTGTCATGGTATTTTAAGCAGGATTGTAGACTTCCTAGTGGATTTCTTTTAATCATTAAATACTTAAAAAATGTTAGACCTAATCAAACTGTATATAGCATCATTATAATCATATAGAAATCATTTGTGAGCTACAACAACAATAACAAGCTACTTGGTAGACAAAGTTGGTTGAGAATTTGTCTGCCATTTTTATCCGTCAGAGAAGTTTCAGAAAATATGACATCATTTCCAGAAAAGGAAACTGATGCTCCCTGGGTTTTGTAGTGCATTGTGGGAGCAAATGTTCCAGTGTGCTTGAGGCAGAGACAGCACTTAAAATGTCCCACTCCCTGATCAGTGCCCTGCCTACTGAACTAGAGCGAATTGAGACCCAGACGGCGTTAAGCCGGAAAACTGATGAGTAAATTGTAAGTCATGGAAAAATGCTGAAACGGAGAAGACGAAAAAAAAGTTTAGGAAGAGGAAGAGGGAGCAGCTCCATTTGGATAACCCAGGCTCAGAAGAGGAGAATTTTTAGCTCATCTTGAGGCCAGTGAAGGAGAGGAGTCAGTGGGAGAAAAGGGATAAGTGCATACCTGATGAAAACAGGTCTAGACTGGGAGCACGATCTGATTTGGAAGCCGCTGGTTCAGGAATGGAATCAAAAAAACCTAAGGACAAGGACACAGAGCTGTATACTATCCACATGAGCATGTACTTGATAAAGGAGGAATGATTTTAGACACACTGTAAAACAAAAGGAAAGCAAACGTGATTAACACACACCAAGCCAGCAAACACATCAATCACCTCTGTGGATCTGTGTAAACACTAGGACTTGAAATAAAACACATGAATCAGCCTCATATGAATGATTCATTCAGTTAGCAATCAAACAGGAAGTTCTTTTCTTCTCATAGGCAGCCCTTTAAGCCTCTATGTAATGTGTAAGCTGATTTGCTAGAAGAAAAGGACACCAGACAAAGTTCCCTGTAACGTTCAGTGGTGTAACACATCGAGGCAAAAAACGCAGCCTGAAATTGAGGCTTCGCTTTTTCTGTTTCCTCCTTCAGAGAACATGTGTCACTCAGGGCTGTCATGCAGGAGCACACAGTCAGACGTTACCGCTAAACAGATCTATCGTGGGAGCTGCAGGGGCTGGAGTGATGGGCATGCTGGAGGTGAGTGGGGTCTGAACCGGGGCGGGTGACACCGAGCCGAATAAAGAGGCGCCACTGTCCACGGGTTGCATGGAGAACATGTCCAGGTGAGGGGAAACAGCTGCACTATCTGCAGCTGGGGCAAACAGGTCTTGATGAAAGCAGAAAAGGGAAATAACTGTAACTGTAAAATAAAACACTAACAACACACTGCAGGAAAAAAATAACTGTGATTTGTTTAGTCCTGTGCAAATGCAAGCTGAAATGGATCCCAAGAGTCACTAGAGAGTTTTATTTTCATCATAAACCAGTAAAAATCATAAAGTTTAGAAAGTTAATATCAGGTGATCAGAGACACAGACGACAAAACATGATACACAGACGTCTGGACCCTATAATGTGTGGAGAGAAGAACAAACACAATAGATTTCATATAAACCAAAAAAAAAAGAACTGGAAAGATGAAGAGAAAGATTTCCAAACATGGAAACGTTCAGAACCATCTTTCCCTCACACTATCCGTGTGAATCGGAAACACCATGCACATGACACGCGAGCGCAACCCTGAACGCTCAGGACAGGTTGCCATGACATCGCAGACTGACGATCGTCATGGCAACGGCTGTCCCAGTTGAGAGGGAGATCCGAACCGGTTGTCGATAAAAGCACTGCACACAGTTTAATGATCGCATTAATACCCTTCCATGGCTTAATCAAATTTACACACACACACACAAAGGCACACGCCGACACACTCCACACCCACCATTTGCAGCAGAAGCGTCAGTGGCAGGAGCGCTCGCAGTGGCTGAACCCCCCGTCTCCACAGCAGGAGCTGGTTCAGCTGCAGGGCTTCCAAACGCATCTAAATCCCCAGTGACAAGCAAAAATAAATGGCAGGAAAAAGAATATTAGTTCAGGAAGAAAAGACCGGGTGTGGAATCTGAAAATACTGCTTATGAAAAGAAGCTCTCCAGAGTCTGTACATCTCCTTCCAGTGCTCTGGATCTCTGCCAAGTAGATGAACAGTTTTCAGCTTTGCAGTGGAATAATTGTTCAGCATACTTCTATCACAAAAACCAAATATGTAGATATGATTCTTTTATTGATTTATTAAACGGGAGCAAGAATCGCCAAAGTCTAGATTTGAAAAAAGATTTATTTCTGCAACTGCAAATGTTTCCATATAAAAAGACTTATTATTATTATTATTATTATTATTATTATTATTACATTTATTATTATTATTAAAGACTGGTTATTCTTTGTGTTAAAATTTCTTTTATTACATGGTATTTACACTCATAATATTTAAAGTATAAGAAAGTAATTGAAGTTTTAGTTACAAAAAAATTTTTTAATGACATTAATTGGGTCTATCAACTGATGCTCAAAATTTCTGAATTAATACTGATATAGGAAAAAAAACAGCGGTATCTTGCCATCTCTTATTGTAACTCAGAATCACGTCTTGTAGTTTTGGTGTGAAAGAAGAAAGAAGAATAAAGTAAAAAAGAAAGCAGGATATATACAGCAAGGAAGGTATATATAGGTAGGTATATAGGTATATATGAGTCAACTTATTATCTCAGGCGGTGTGTGAAACCACTGTTTGGTTCCACACACTCATGATAAAAGCATGAAATAGGACAATGTACTGAAATTGTACTGAATACGATGACCATTAATCCACACATCGGTGAATGTAAACACAACCCTCCTTGTTTTTTCTGGATTGAATTTTCGTCTCTACTGACCTCCTAGGAGATCCGCCGAGCTCGGGGTCGGGCCAGTGGTGGTAGAGGGAGGGGCTACAGAAGCAGCACCTTCACCAGCTGGGGCACTAGATACAGCTGTCGCAGGAGAGGTAGAGTCTACGGCAGGGGTGGGGTCAGGGAGGAGAGTCTCCGTAGTGAGGGAACCGAATTCTACATATGCCACGGGACCGTCAGAGCGTGACAAAACCGCAAAATAATAACACAATACGGCAAAAAATAAATAAAATAAGGTGCACATTTGAGAGAGAGAAAGAGAAAAAGAGTGGTGAAATGAGACAGGGAAGCAAGAAGAAAGCACAATAGTGGAAGACAACAGACTATAGACTACAGACGGTCTGGCTGTCAGAGTATATCACTCATATAAATAGTAAACACTCACCTGACCCCAAAAGATCTGCATAGAGCAGAAAGAGAAGATCTCATCAGTGTGTATAGATCATGAATAATGATGTCTTATACATTCAATACAATTCAATATTGTAAAACCCTCACCCTAAAACCCAAACCCTAACCCTAGATTTGCTATGCTTTACAGCTGTTCATTCCATATCCAGTGTATGTTTCAGACCCTAACCCTAACCCAGATGTTGTTTAATTTTCTACACCAGCATCTCAGACACTAGATCCAACTCTGATGTATATTTTATTCTGTGTATATATTCTAATACATTTTTATTGCATAAGACTTTACACTTTACAGTACATGAATAATCCTGCACTTAATGCCTGAATTAATGCTTATATATATTTATATATATCAACTAATGATGTGAGATTGGAAGAGAAAGCGACAGGTGTTTAACACTAAGTCAGGTTTAAGTGCAGGATTATTCACTTACTGTTCTAAAGTGTTACTGTTTCTATAGCAACAACTTGTATAACTTATAAAACAGATAAAGAAGTGTGTGTGATTGTTGATGTTTTCTGTAAGGAGATGCTTATCAAAGGAGGCTCCAGTGTAACAGTCTGAGGCTTCAGGACAGAGGGACTTGTGTTTCTCAGAAACATGACAAGTTCAGTTTTTGTCTAATTAACTTTAGAGGCTGATCAGAGAACGGCTGTTTATATTTAAAGCTTTTTTGAAGACATTCAACAAATTAAATGTAATTATACATGGATAGAAATTACTCTAGGTTGGTCTTTAATTAGTACAAATGTTTATTGTTAGCTAATTGCTCTGGTATAAGAGAAATCTATTTATCTATTCAATCTTCCATCTACAAAATGTACATATCTTGCGTCTGAAGGCATGACAGCATGCCATAATAATATGATAAGAAGTGAATTTGGGCTCTTTACCTCCCCAGGATGTTGGAGCAGTTGAAGCCGGTGGCCCTGAAGAAGACAACGGATCCAAATCCAGCAGAGAACTAGAGAGAAGTCAGTGATGAATAATTCAGCAAGTTTGAAGGAACACCTTGATGTTGTTATAAAGAGGAAGTGAGATTTGATGTGAGAAGCGGTCACTCACTCAGTGGCAGGCTCGGCCGCAGCAGCCGCAGCCGCAGCCTCGGTGGGCGGCGGCTCCAGGGTGGGCACCGAGGCTGCAGTTTTGGAAGGAGTGGAGGTCGGAGAGACGTTGTTGGTGGGTGATCCCTGCAATATGATTCAGAACTAGAGCGTTTGAATGTGAACAGGTTTTATATAGAAGATTTTTATAGAAGTGGACTCCATAAGGAAACTCACCTTTGTTGGAGACCTGGCGGATGAAGAAAGAATGGACAGATGTTTAGTCAACAGACCTCATATCCAAATACACTCTTAAAAAACATGTTCCTTTGGGTTTCTTTATAGAATCCGGAGGTTCAGTATTTGGTCAATCGAAACTTTTCCCAAAATAAATAGTTCTAGAAAAAAACTCTTGTATACACTTGTATAATTCAGAAAATGTGTAAAAGGTAAAATCAGGGACATTACTGTTTGGAGTATCTCTATGTAAATAACACAGTGAGAAGTTTTGAAAAAGTTTATTAAATTTGTGAAATAATTAAAGCTGAAATGAGAGAAACATTTAATAATAAGAGGGAGGAGTTTTGCTCTTAGCAATGCAATTTGTTCATAATGTTGTTGCTTTTGTTTTTGCTGTAATTTGAATTTGCTGTATTTTCTTGTCTAAATTTTAATAAAATAATAATAATAATAATAATAATAATAATAATTATTATTATTATTATTATTATTATTATTATTGTTGTTGTTGTTGTTGTTGTTGTTATTATTATTATTATTATATTAATATTAATATTATTTTCACTGAATCCTTTAAAATTATTCTATATAAAGTACTATGCTGTGGTTTGATATATGAAGCAACGTGACAGAACCATTCATTTTAATAGTGTATGAAAGTATATAGAGAATATAGCGAAGTACACCAAAAACTTACCCCTCTCTGAGAATGCAGAGTAAAGGAAAGAAAAAATAGGTCATAAAATCAGCAGGAATTAGATTTGAGCCCACATGCAAGCAGAATCATAGGAACGTTTTATATATATATATAAATTGTTCAAGGTTAGAGATTTTAATTACCCTTTCTTCCCCTCTAGACTGTTCATGTGTGTCTCCAGAGATTCCAGAATACTGCTGGGGGCCTATGAGCAACACACACACACACACACACACACACACACACATACACTCAGTGATTGGTCATTATCACAGAGACAGAACAAATCCTCTACAGGTTCAACACACCATCAGAGAGAGCACACCAGAGTGACTTTAAACTTACCGTGCATCATGTCAGTGTCATTCCTAAGAACACTAATCACCCATGAACACTAATCACACTCCAGATCAGTTCAGCACACCATCACACACCAGCACAAAGAGTGCACGCAGAGGCCCGGCTCCAACGCTACACTTAACTCATTGCTTCCTTTTCATTTTTTGTGGTCAGTCACCAGGGAATGGTTCTCTTCTCGCTGCTGTATAGATTGCTTCGTTGTTTTTACAGTGGCACTTGGGAAGGTGGCAGTATAAAGTAAATGTTCCTGTAAATCTACCTCTAAATATGTGGAATGTGGGAAGCTGAGGTGCTGAAGGTGACGTAGGGAAAGTCACTGACTCGCTTACAAAGCGTAAGCATAAACGTTACACAAACGTCTCACCAGAATTGAATCTGTTTTTTATTAGGTTTAGATTAAACGAAGCGTCTGCCATACGGGGTCCCTATGTATGAGCCTACAGAGATAATAAAGCATTAGAATGAGTTATGTAGGAACTGTAGTAATTACATGAATAATAATATTTAGATCTGTGGTGCTATATACATTTATACTTGATTTGAGCATTCAACCTCGCCTTGGTATTTACAGTACTGTACATATACTCTGTTTAAAAGTCCATCACCGTCAACATTAATCGCTTTCCCGCATCCTTGTACTTTTATCATTAGTTATGATTTATTTCTTCGGATTTTTAATTTTAGATATAAATCTGGCAGTTTATAGTTTATGAATTGTTTTCTAATTTAATACAATTTCCATTACAGATTACATTACTGATGACTTCAGTGAAAAGTAGAATCTTATTATCACAGAGTTTTTTAGTATTCTGTTCATCTCCTTTTCGCTTTAACTCTACAAGTTTGTATAAAACCTGAGGATCCATTTTGGATCAAATCCATCAGAGTGTCGTCTGTTCACACGCTTCAGTAGGAGAGATTAGACATGAGGAAAATCTGAGCTTTTGTACAAAGCAGTTAACATGGACCATATCACACATTTGCCTACATTTATACTGGAGCTAGAAATAGTGCTTGAATATTAAATATTCAAGATCCAAATCTAGAATTAGAATAAAAATAAAATAAAGAAGCAATGCATTAAGCTGCAGCCCCGGTGTCTCTGCTGTGCACATGATTACCGGGTCCTCTTCCCGGCAGTTGTTAAACTGACAGTCCTCATCGTCCGAATCTGCCAGGTCAGCCACCACCCCGGGGTGAAGACACTGAGAGCGCCCAGTTTCGGGGTGACAAGAATGAAGGACACAGCCCTTCATTAGTAAATGCACTGAATGTACAGTCTGGTTCATGAACCAACAAATCCCCTTTATTCCTATTAAGCAAGTTAAAAGAAACATTCAGAAACATGACGACTGGAGAATCTATTAGATCTCTGGACAGATCTTTAGACTTTCGGTCATTAGATCTTCATCATATGATCATCTAAACCAGAGGTGAACAATCTTATCTGCAAAGGACCAGTGTGGGTGCAGGTTTTCATACTAATAATAATAAAGCAGGCGTGGATTCTGCTTGGACAGAATGACAACCTGCCCCTATACCAGCCCTTTCTGGATAAGTTTGGACAGCCCTGATCTAAACTCTCTTATAATCAGGAAAGTTCCTAGAGATTGATCACTTCTGGGTACTAGTATTTACTGCTTTTGATTGTTTGTTTTCTTAAATCCCCAACTAGCATTTTTGGGACAAACTAACTAACTAAACGCACAAATCACTGATGATGATGATGAAGATGATGAAGAAGAAGAAGAAATCACATCCATTGTGTCAAAATGACTATTCAGAAGAGATCATTCTTTTAGCAGTTAACAAGCTAACGTCATCGATCTAATCAGAGGCAAGTAAATTAGATCTGGAAAAAAGGGAGGTTCTCATTCAGCTAACTACAAATTCACATACTGCTCTTTAACACAGCAATAAACGTTAGCCTGGTAGTAGCTCTGCCTCTCCTCAGTCTTCAGCTACAGTATTATTATATTATAAATTATTGTGTGCATGCATGTCAAGGTTTCCACTGTGAAAAGCAAAGGGAGGCTGAGAACACTGAGGGGATGGGGGGCACAATTAGGGGGCGGAGCTTAGGATTGAAGGATAATTCTATTTCTATATATTTCAGAATATTTTCATGTTTTAAATGATTCAAATGTGTAAATGATAATGATCAATGTCAAGGAAAGTCTCTTTTCAGATGGATCTAGTGTCTCAGACATGGGCGTCGCTAGGCCATTTTTAGGGGGGCTTTAGCCCCCTAACATTTCTGTGCAGCCCCCCTAAAAATTCTGCTATTCTCCATAAACTCTACACAATTCATGATCGCCTCAGTCCCTGAAAACTCAGGCAGACATCAGCTCCCCCCCGTCTTTCAGCGCGTTCTTCAATCCGCAGTGTGTGTGTGTGTGTGTGATCAGGAAGACTCGTATTTGGCTTGCTCAGTACTCAAATGTTATACACATCTATGAGATACAGTGGAAGGCTGCAATAAATTTATCATACTAGTCAAACGTTAATTTTATTTTATTTGTTTATTTATTTTTATTTTTTTGCTATTATACCCTCATTGGGGGCTGAGCCCCCCTTAAATGAAAATCCGAGAAACGCCCCTGGTCTCAGACAGTGATTTATCAGAAAATCTTACTGGGATTTGCGCCCCAGTAAAAAGGGCTGAGCTACAACCCTGGTTATAATTAGGTTAGTTAGCTATAGTAACTAACATTAGTTAGTTATAGTAAGCAATATTACATAACAACTTATCAGATCTGCGGTAAAACCGGAGACCTGGAAGTGAAATACTTTCTGAAATGAGCGAGTATAAAAGTACAGGACTAAATAAATACAAAAATAGGCAACAATCGAGTACAAATATTTCTGTAAACGTACTTATTTTATATGATTAATTTTCCCTCCTGAACACAAATAAATGTAAACAATTGTGTTTTTCATACTGCATGAGATGAAGGATAAGTAAAGTACTAAAATAATGGTAATATAGATAGAAACTTACATAAGATATGTCAGGAATGTCATTTTTATCCACACCAACTTGCTGAAAGAAAAGATTTATATATCAATAAGTAGCACTATTATTATTAGTAGTAGTAGTAGTAGTAGAAAGAATTTTCTTATATGTTAAAGCGTTTGTTTCGTACCTCTGCGATTTTCATAAACTCTGAAATCTTAGTTACTCGGGTCAGAAACTTCTTGTAGATCTCCAGCGACTCTTTGCAGTCTGATTTCTTCATTTTGAAATATTTCTCTGTCCAAAAACAACAGAGTACATGTTTATCACCACTGGAATTAGAAACCTAGCTTAATATTAACAACACTGAGACTTTAATCAAATTGTCTCATACCTAATAAATTGATGATTCCATCATTGTAGGAGGCAAAGAGTTTAATCAGGTCCTTGAAGAGAAGCATGAAAGCTGCGTTGATGATGCCATTGTTCAAGTCTTTGGGATGAACCTGTAAGAAAAAAAGGACGGAGAATTGTCCGACTGAGACAACGGGGCAAAGAAAGACTTCCAGAAAAGCGTTCCATTATTAAATGAGAAGAATATTACGTTTATAATCAGACAATAAAACAAGACTGCAATTACACAAATCACTGGAGAATCATATGAATTATTTAATATGCTGAATATGCAGCACTACATCTGATACATCTGAGCAAATAACATGAAAATAGATCACAAAGTTTATGAGTTTTCTGCAACTCTGAGCCTTGACTATTCTACATTTATTATAATTCCAAATGTGAACATTTTGCTATGTCAGTAACTTTCTTGTAACATAAGTAACCAAAAAAAAACAAAGCAATATTCCTTCTACTGCCTTCCAGTTTCCTTGTACATTGATTTCAGAAGCAGCGATAACGTGAACGCCATTGTTCACACTCTCACCTATGTGTCTTATGAACATCCAGACGATTTAAAAGCAACCAAATCACACGTCAGAGCCAAAACATCCCTGTCCATCAGGTTAAAACTGACTTTGTGTGAGAATTGACTGTGATATAATGCACCAATGGAAGCTGACACATTTGTTGTGTGCTTGCACAATGACAGTAAAGTTCTGCTTTATTCTTCTTAAAAGTTTAATGGTGAGCAATTTCTTGAAGAAAGAACTTCTGACCAGCTCAAAATAAACAAAAAAATATATTCTGCTGTCTTTGTGATTGTTGTCATGAGCTGGATCTAAGATCGAAAATAAACGACATTACGTTCACAAAAGGATTTTCTAAAGCTGCTTCTAAAACAGAGTTTTTGGTAAATTACAATGTGATATGAGAAACATGAAATATTTACATTTCATCTCTATACAACTTTGCAATTGAGTGTTAAGGGACTTGCTCAGCAGTGGCAACTTGGTAGAGCTGGGATTTGAACTCACAACCTTCAGATCATCAGTTAATTAAAATAATGAAATGGCTCTCTCATTCATTCTCAGCACATGATATTTCACACACACACACACACAAATGTGGTGTCACTGAATTAGAAGAGATCTGCAGCATATGAGAAAAATTATCATTGTGATATCCACAGTAGATATCTGAAGAGTTCACAGAGAGGGTGAGTAAGAGGGATCAGTTTTAGCCTTTTATATCTAGATCAGAAATGAGATTAGATGTAATTAATCGATCCGTTTCTGAGGGCTGTGATGTTACTCACATCGAATTCCAGTAGTGTGTCCACTTGAGTCTGCAGAGCCGGCATAGCCTTTAGCAGTTTCTCAGGAGCCATAGTCCTCATTACTCCATCAGCACTACACACACACACACACACACATATAGGATATGAGTGAGAACAATCCCTGATGTACTTTAATAAACATTCCATGTACCAGGCTTAGAAATGGCCTTTTCAGTGCAGTAATACCTTGACTGACGAGTTTAATTGGTTCTGTGACTGAGCTCGTAACTCAATTTGCTCGTATATCAAATCAAATTTCTCCATTAAAATGAATTGAAATGCTATTAATCCGTTCCAGCCCCCCAAAAACAACACAATTTTTTAAATAAGAAAAATGTACTTTATAAATAACGAATAATGTATAAAAAAATAATAATACATAATAAAAGAGAATGTAAAGAAATGAACTCGTTTTATTAAGTGTATTTAGAGTTGAAGATCAGACGAAGATGCTGGCGGAGGTGGAGGAGATTGGCGGAGGAGGGTGGCGGAGTTTTTCATTTCGTGCTCTATCGCTTAACTTAACTTACGCGCTACACACTTAATGCTACAATTAATTGCTAAATTTAACTTACACACTATGCTACACTTTATCGCTAAACTTAATTGCTACTTTTTAAAAAAAAAAAAAATTCACTTCACTTAATCATCTTCTTCACTGACTTTTTCTCCACACTTTCCTCGCTTTCACTTGCAGGGCATTTCAATAAAAACCTGTCCAGGGAGGTTTGTTTCTTCCTCCCTTTCAAAATGTTTGGAAAATGAGTGATGAAGTGTCGTTACACAGCGCCAACACATGACCTGGAGAGATAACCACCTGAACTGAACGCTCACTGGGCGACCGAGTGGCGGGTGGCGTAAGCTCGCTCTCTCGTAACTCAGATCTCGGCTCGTATCTTAAAGCAAAAAATCGACCAAGCGATGGCTTGTATCTTGAAAAACTCGTAAGTGGAGTCACTCGTAAGTCAAGGTTTCACTGTATATGCATGAATGAGGAAAGCCTGGATTGGTTATACACTACAGAAACTTTATAAGACCTTCACTAGCCAAAAACATGAAGCTATAATTCTACGCATTGTGATAATGCAGTAAAGTCAAAGCGAAGTCACTTTAAAAAATGTTGCTAAGCAACAACAAAAGAAATCTATATTTAACCTGTTTATTTCATTAGCGGGGGCTGTAACGAACTCTAACAAATCGCAGCTACACATCACACCCTTTCCTACAGTTCACCACCTTCTTCACAGGAACTTTTTACCACATCACAAGTACATGTACAAGCAACAAAAATGTTGAATGATTTTGTTTGTGTGTGTGTGTGTGTGTGTGTGTGTAAGATTCTTACAGACAGCATGGCATAAAGCACTCCATAAAAAACCTTGAGAACTCAAGAAAGCAAAAATAAACACAGAGACCTCAGAATAACAGGAAGAGCTCTGCTTGGAAAATACAGTAGCTTTTTTGATCTTAATTTTCGTACATTTTTCATTTTTTTCATCTTTTATTATTTTATAACACAGAAAAGGCGAGGAAAATGCTTTGTGACAGCATCTATTGTTAACAGCGCTATACAATTCAAATTGAATTGAACTGAATTAAATTCTACCATTAAAAACCCCCAAACAAACCTCTTACTCAATGTTCCACCTCCTACAGACTGTCTAACAATGGATCATCCATTGAACATATTTATTCAGCAGCCTATTTTACAATTAAGGTTATATTATAAAGAGGAGTGTCTGTGTAGCTGATTCTAGCCTGAGACCCTGTGTCACACTTACACAACACACTCAGCAGCTAGGTTTCTAAAACAAACACCGGTCTTCTGTTGGGAAACAGGAGAGAATGACCTACCCTTTCTTGACTCGAGTGAAATCGAAGGCCATTGCGCGGTAAGCGTACGCTTTCTCGTTGAGGTAGCGTGCGTATCGTCTGATAAACGTGGACATGTCGTAGCCTTGTTAGCCAAAAGACAGAAGGATTCAGATTAAGTACCGGCACAGATGGAAAAGGAGTTGAGGTGTCATGCAGGATGAGACACTCACCATGAGTCCCGGTTTTGTCGATGAAATTGCTGAGGTTGAACAGCGAGTTCCTGGAGGCCAGGTACTGGATAAACCTCTGGAGTGATTCAGACAAAAACATGAGCGCTGGAAATCTTTGTAACACAGTGCATTAATGTGTCTCTGCAGACTGGTTTAACATGTAGAGGTGAAGCTGTGTGGTTGTCAGTGGGAAGAACAGCAATCCAGGTCATGATACTGATACAGGGATTTTTATAAACTTATTTTTTACAGAAACTTATCTTTTACAGGATGTGAACTATGTATTGTTTTAAGCTTTTGTTTTAAGAAGAAGTGGCAACCGCTAGTGGTGTGTGTGTATCAGTGTATGTGTGTGTGTGTGTACAGTATGTGTGTATGTCTGTATCAGTGTATATATGTGTGATCTTATCTTTTCTAATAATAATAATAATAATAATAATAATAATAATAATAATAATGATAATAATAATAATAATAATATTGATGAAAAAATAAATAAATAAATAAATAAATAAATAAATAAATAAATAAATATTAATAGTAATATAAACTAATAATAATAATAATAATAATAACCTTGATAATGATCCTAAAAAGAGCCTCATTGTGTTCTTTTCAATGAAACCATCAAAATTCTTCTCTATAAAGGACCATGTTAAGGTTCCATATCTGAAGCCAGTGATTAAACCGTTCCTGTTCAGAGTGTACTCTGACTTGTTCTGTACTTATCAGATTCTCGAATTGTTATGAGAAACCCTGTCTACTCCAGCCACTGACCTCATTGCCATGAATACACATGTGGTGTGTGGTGACGAGCGCTTTGAAGACGACCACCCAGCTGGCATTCATGGCCCTCTCGAACAAAGTGTCAGCCATCTGTGGGATGTTCACATTGGTCTCGTTGGTGGCCGAGATCAGATCTGGAGACAAAATATATCAGGAAAGACCATGAAACACTCATAGGCTATGATTTTGTGCTTGTGCTTGGATTACCGTAACACACACACACACTTTGGATTGCACAGTAAGACTGTCTGTATAATTACTGTGTAGTACCTCTTTGTTAGGTTTGAACTAGAGTCAGCCAAGCAGCCAAAACAACACTTAATTGATCAAGAGAAACACAATAAACACAAACAGGACACTTTAATCAGCTCTAATCAGGATCATTGTGGTGGCCTAAATGATTTTATGGCATTTTAACAAAATCTGTGGTTCGAATTGCAGACTTTTTGTTGAAAACTATTTAAATTGATCACAGGAAAACTCCACGAAAATCCTGGAGGAACTGATATATCAGCACTTCCTGACATGTTTTATTCTTTACCTAAAGTGCATGCACATCCCTGTAGATGAATTTGTACCGTGTGAAGGCAGAAAGGTCAGAGATGAGTAAATGTATTGATGTCAAAACACTTAGGGAAAGCTTTATTACAGAGAAAATGTATTAGAAAAAAGGGAACATGTTATAATTATATTGGTTTATGTACACTACAGCATTGCTCTCTCTCTCTCTCTCTGCTCCAAAGTAATCTGGAGCATAAATAATGAGGCATGTAGCATCATCTCAGCCACAAAGGAGACCACAGAGAAATATAAATGAATTTCTTGCACCCAGTGATCAATACTGAGAGCAAAATAAAGCACAGAGAAACCCCCTCTCTCCAAGCCTCAGTCATTTCAGACCTAAAATACAGGAGTTTGGTCAGGAGTGACTCGTGTTCACCGTCCACTAACTCACCTCAACTCAACTAACCTGAGAACGAGACACAGCACACAGGAATGATAGTGACTCAACATCTGAACTATTCTCCTGAAGAAGCTGAGTACATCAGCACACGATGACAACAGAACAGATTTACTGAGAAAGGTATTGAAATAACAACAAAGGAACTGCTACAAAGTGCCATTGATCTGTGTTCAGACTGTGCATCAGGACTCGAAGGAGAAAACACTCCAAGCTGTTACTGAGCCATTTGTCCTTACTGACAGTATTCTGTGTGTGTGTGTGTGTGTTTGTGTGTGTAGGGTGGATTGTGTTTTGGGGGACGCTGTGTGTCTGAGTGTGTGTGTCTGAGTGTGTGTGTGTTTGTGTGGGGGGTTGTGTTTTGTGTGTGTAGGGTGGGTTGTGCTTTGGGGGAGGCTGTGTGTGTGTGTGTGTGTGTGTGTAGGGTGGGTTGTGTTTTGGGGGAGGCTGTGTGTGTGTGTGTGGGTGTGGGTGGGGGGGGTTGGGTGTGTGTGTTTGTGTGTGTAGGGTGGGTTGTGTTTTGGGGGAGGCTGTGTGTGGGGGAGGGGGGTTACCAGTAGTGATGTGTTATTATCAAAGCAGCTCTTAATATCTAACAAATATATACAGCAAACTTAAAAACTGAAGCATAAAGGAAGGTCTGGTGATGTTTAGAACTGTTATAGTGTAAGTGATAATAGGAATGAAACAGTTAAAGAGTATTCCATATCATTCTTTAAGTGCAAAGGGATAAAAAATATTGCTACAGGAAAATAATCACCTACATAATAAACATTTTCTATACTTCCTACATCTAACCCTAACCTTAACCTGGTCCTAGTAGTTTAATCCTTTTTTAATGAATTTCCTTAGTCAGGACACACACACATATAACCCCCCACACAAACACACACAACCCCCCACACACAAATACACACACACACATACACACACACAACCCCCCACACAAAAACACACAACCCCCTACACACAAATACACACACACACAAGCCCCCACACAAAAACACACAACCCCCTACACACAAATACACACACACATACACACACACAACCCCCCACACAAAAACACACAACCCCCTACACACAAATACACACACACACAAGCCCCCACACAAACACACACAACCCCCCACACACAAATACACACACACATACACACAAAGCAGCTTTTGCCCAGATAAAACCCATGTGTGTTATTGGGGCAGAATTGAATTCACTCACCTCTGTAAACTTTAAATTATTAATGATGTAAAATGCACTTTTATTTTTAAACACCACGCCCACGTGAGCACGGTCTCTCCCACAATGAACAGATGTTCACGTCAGTACACCAGCCTTTCAATCACTATTTTACACAATTTTAACCCTTTAACCTTTAACACTCGCACTGTGGGTCCGGCTTCCATGGAAACACAGTACTAACACAGCCAGCCATTACTGTAATGACCACTGCCACAAAAAGGCGTCAGTTTTGTGCGAACGGCGAAACATTTACAGCTGAACCAGCAGCAGCGGCTCACCAGCAGAGGATATTGATAAGGACACGGCCTTAAACAAAATAAAGTGAATTTATACGCTAGCGGATCTTTAAGGCAGGTCAGAGTAATCCATAATCCTCCTATTTTCTTTAACAATGTTTGCAATATATTTCGATTTTTTCAATTTAATTCAATTTAATTGTCTGGTGCAGCTTTATAGACGTATAGAAGCATAGAAAAAAAATTATGAAGTTAAGTTACTAGTTTTTATTTTAATGGTTTAGCATACTGGGGTAGTGTGGTGGCTTAGTGGTTAGCATTGCTTCACAGCAAGAAGGTCCTGGGTTCAAATCCAAGGTTTGAACAGGTGGATCCACCTGATCTAATCCCAATTTGGCAACCCAGTCATTTAATGAGGTTTTGGAATAGTGATGAAATGTTTTTGGACAACAAAATAGAACTATTTTAGACCTTGTAGTGTCTTTTAGTAAAGTATACCTCAGGGAAAATACCCTGCAGTTAACAGGTAATGTTAACTGGCCACCCACTCATTTATTATTAAGAAAATTATAAAAATAAATTATTCAAAATTAAAAATTTGAAAACAATATAACATTTTGGATTATTAAAAATTATTTTAATAATATTAAAAATTAAAACTATATAACATTTTGGATTATTAAAAATTATTTAAAAATATTAAAAATTAAAATTTTGAAAAGTATATAACATTTTGGATGAATAACATTTATGTGACATCTTCAAATTCGTAACAGTTTCCCTCTGGAAAGTCTTTCACAACTCTAGATGTATTAAACTTATAGCACCTTTAGGGCTGATTTCCACTTCTTCAGCACTAACACAGTGGTGTGTTTAACATTATGCTGTCGTTTCATCCTTCAGAAAAGGCACAAAGGAGTAACCACAATCAATATGATGTGTGGAAAAACAGCTAAGATCATCAGAGTTAAACAATGAAGGCTGTCTAGAGCTTAAAAAAACTCTTTTAGCGCTGCACTTACTAGGCTTCTCCCTCGATTTCTCTGATTTTTTGACAATTTCATATTTGTGCACATAAAACTATTCCTGATAAGTTTCCCAACAACACATTTTTGTGGAAAAAACAGAAATGACAAACACTTGGACGTAGCTTGACGTCCCTCTCTGTCCCAGTATTAGTGCCCTCATCTTTAGCTGTGTAAATAATGCATGGAAGCTTTGGCTGATTGATTTATAATTCAGCAGGTCTTACCCTGTAGGCTACAGTGATCAGTGGCCACTACAGTCGTGAAGACGCTACCTTTTGCTGCTGCAGGATCAGTCTGACCCGCATTGTACTGTATCATACAGACTGTTTTTAATTCTATTTAAAAAATCAGCTCTGATTGTGGCTATGACTGTGCTGTGAAGCATGAAGCTCTGGATCTAGTGTTTTATTCAGGTCAGCTGTCTCAACAAGTGTCCTCCTATAAATAATATCAACACCGTCACGCCCAGAGACAATGCTTATTGTACTCGGATCTGATTATCATGATATCACTAATTTGGCTTATGGGCAATTCCAGTGTAATGGCAATGACACTGACCGGACGAACCTAGTGTTTGTGGGAAGCTACACATTTTCTAGACCCCATATATTTGTACACTATATATCTGAGGCATAAACAAAGCCGTTTTTTCTAACACTCAACCAGAAATGTTAAATCCAGTGAAAGATGAGTAATTTTGTTCCTGTGCTTATAACTTGATTTGTCCATGGCCACACTAGCTTACACATAAAAAGACAGGACGCTTCATCCACAAGTTCCACAAAACTTCTAATTTTAACCCTAGGGTTTTCAATATCATCCAAAAAATACCAAAGAAATGATTTAATAGATGACACAATACCCAGTTAGCATAAAACCGTCCAGACATCCCAGTAGACCAAACATTCATGAGTCCCAGTCTCTAAAGCTGCGTTCACACATACAGTCAGTCGTGGTACCATGAAGGCTTCAGTAGGTGTTCCTAGTCTACTACTGGTTGCCATGGTAACAAATGTTTATCGGTGGGTGGAAGAACTAACATTACAAATCAGTTTTCTTGCGGCTAAAATAAGGTTCTGGAGAGAGATTTGGTGTTTGTGTATAAAATTCAATATCATATCATACGAGATGAAGCAGAAGCAGTGTGTGTGAGCTCTACTGTCTTCGCTCCCATTGGTAGTCGCTGCACCGAGTCGCTCCATATTGGCATAAAGTTTTTCAACTTTGTCATATTGCTGATGTAAACACGCCCACATCTAGTCACCAACGCTTGCTGTCACTCATGTCGCCATAAGTCAGCAGCTCTCACTGAAAAAGAATGATCTGTGCTCACGTTGCCGCTGAGAGTCACTGTATGTGTGAACGCAGCATTACATTTAAGAGGCTGTTGTGTTCCCATTCACGGATACAGAAATATTTTTAGGATTGTACAATGAGTATAAAACATCACACTGCAATTCTATAGCCACATAGTTATAGGACAAGTCAGTAGCAGTCAATCGAATGTATATAATTTAAGACGATTTTGAGCAATAATTGATCTCTGTCAGAAACATTTCGATTTTAGTTTGAGTAAACTCAAAAGAAATAACATAATTCCAACAAACATTTTGTTTCTATTAGGCAAATTGTGCCACACTTACAGCGCTTAATTAAAGACAAAATAGCCAAATATTATCATGAGATTCTGTTTCTGTTTAAATGCATAAATTTCCCCCTATAGTACAAACTCATCTATAAGCAATGACGTGACACGGTTAAAAATTAGCGTGCGTTCATTTGTAAGAATGCCGAGATTTGTCAAAACTCCCCAAGGAACCCTTATACAGAACATGTCAGATTACTGAGCTCATTTGCATATTGCTTTTTGCCATAAAATTCTTAAATAAATATTGTTTAGCCAGCTAATTTGTAGTGTATTATGCGATTTTACCCTCATTACTTTATTTACGCAATAAAGTGCTCTGGCAGTTAGAGTTACATTATGTAGCCTTTATTTGTCATGTATACATGTATACTGCACAGTGAAATTTTTCATCACATATCACATTCTAGGGGGTTGGGGTCAGGAGTGTAGGATCAGCCATGATGCAGCTCCCCTGGAGCAGGGGGTTGTTGAGGACTCAAGGGCCCAATGGTGGCAGCTTGGCAGCACTGGGGCTTGAACCCTGATAGTAAAATCAACAACACAGAACCAATTGAGCTACCACCACACTGATGAGAGAATACTCACATCAACTGTCCTTATATATTTCCTTATATTTCTGTTAACTGTAACTGCTACTAGTTAATATGACTAGCTGTTTCAATGTGATGTGACAGGAGAGTGTGGGAAAGAGGTAAAGAAGCGAGGGCAGGCAGGTTGGAATGGGTGGAGAAAGATGTCGGGAGTTCTGTGTGATAGAAAAATATCAGCAAGAATCAAGGAGAAGGTGTACAAGACAGTGGTGAGACCGGCCATGCTGTATGGTTTAGAGACAGTATCACTGAGGAAGAGACAGGAGTCAGAGCTGGAGGTAGCAGAGCTGAAGATGTTGAGGTTCTCTTTGGGAGTGACACGGTTGGACAGGATTAGGAACAAGTACATCAGAGGGACAGCTCATGTTGGACATTTGGGGGACAAAGTTAGGGAGAGGCCAGATTAAGATGGTTTGGACATGTCCAGAGGAGGGAGAGTGAGTATATTGGTAGGAGAATGTTGGACATGGAGCTGCCAGGCAGGAGGCTAAGAGGAAGGCCAAAGAGGAGGTATATGGATGTAATAAATGAGGATATGGAGCTAGTGGGTGTAAGTATTAAAGGATGCAGAAGATAGGGATAGGTGGAGAGAGATGATTCGCTGTGGCAACCCCTGAAGGAAGATTTCAATGTGAAAGATTTCAATGTGAAAGAAGAAGAAGATTTCAATGTGATGTGACAGACTGAAAATGTCCTACATAGTGCTCCTGATTCTCCAATACCACAGCCCCTAAAAGATATGGATATCAAAACGTACTGCACATTAACATAAAATCCCAGAAGACAAATACATAATTGAGTACTATGTGATATAAAATGGTCCTAAAGGAGTCTTAAATAGTTAAAGCTTTTACTATTCCACTTCCCTTCTCGGAAAGGGAACACTGTGTTGTAGTGTTCACATGAAAAGGCAAACCAAAGAACGGAAGGGTTCCAGGTTTAACCCGAGTCTGTGGAATAGTGAGTGAATTCATAGTAGCTTATATGATGTAGGCAATAATAAAGATTTTTAGGGGAAGAAATGAGCTCATCTATAACATATAAGAGTTCTTTGTAAAACCTCACAATTTAGTGTTTCTCAGTCAGAAAAGTCTGGAGTTCAACTATCTAAGAATCCTGCAAGAACCCTTAATTTTTGTTTTTCTAAAAGAGTTTTAGGAAAATCATTTTTAAAGACCACTACCACCAACTGATAAAATGAGACTTGTGTATTTTAAAGCTAATGGTATATACAGATAAATAGTTCACCTATTCACAGATCACACTGTTATTTCTACATAATGTTTGATTTTGGCAGTCATAGACTATAAAATAGCCCATTTTAGCTGACTAAATAAGGCACAGAACTCCCAGGGGTCCAGGAAGCATAGCTTTTTCTTAAACAACCCATCACCAGGAAATGTTATATATTATTAAGTGATGCAGTTATTAATCTGTTTGACTAGTCTCTTAAACTGAATGGGTTTACTGCAAATCTCAATAACTGATAAACGATCTGGTGGATAATTAATGTTCTGTTATTGGAAAGATCGGAAATTAAAAAGGCTCTAGGGCTCCAATAAATACCCAGAATATTAATGCATATATTTAAATAATGAGCCAAATATCTAAACAGTTTAATTAAATTAATTGGTGCTGAAGAAGTCTCTGACTATATTTAAAGTCTATATTTAGAGTCATTGGCTCAACTGAAGGCTCCAATAAACTATATAGCCAAAAATATGTGGACCTCTGATTATTGAACATCTTAGTCCAAAATTATAGGCATTAAAATTGAGTTGCTGTTCTAACAGCCTCCATTGTTCTGGGAAAACAGCCAACTAGATTTTGGAATTTGCTTGTTTTGGGATTAGTGATCATTCAGCAACAAGAGCATCATTCCAGTTCATCCCAAAGGTGTTCAGTGGGGTTGAGTTAGAGTCAGGGCTCTGTGCAGGACACTACAGTTCTTCCACTCCTTAACACCTTAACACACCATGTCTTCATGGAGCTCAGGGGCTTTGTGCACAGGGGCATTGCCATGCTGGAACAGGGTTTGAGTTCCAGTGAAGGCAAATTGTAAAGTTACAGCATGCAGAGACATTCTAGACAATTGTGTGCTTCAGACTTTGTGACTCAATTTGAGGAAGATCCACATACGGGTGTGATGGACAGGGGTGCACATACCTCTGTCCGTACAGTGCATATTAAATTACCTGCTAATGTATATGAACATATTGTGTGACAAAATCTTCAGAGACACTTAATACTTGTCGTTCCTATTGAAGAACAGAGAATATTTAAAAAAAAATAAACATGTCGGCTGCAGTACATTGAGCAGTGGAATCTTGATGGTTAAAGCTCTAATTAGAAGGTTACAGGTTCAGCTCTGTCAAGCTGCCAGTGTTGGTGCCCATTAGCAAGGCCCTTTACCCTATCTGTTCCAGGGTGCTGTATTATAGCTGACCATGAGCTCTTCCTAACCAGGTGGTGTATGTGAAGAAAAGAATTTCAGTGTGCTGTAATTCATATGTGATTAATAAAGGCTTTCTCTTCTTTCATCGGCTATTGATTAACTCTGCATCATGTATGCGTGTATGTCTGTGTGGCTATTTGTAGGCCTTTTTCCAACCACCCACCCACCCAACACACACACACACACACACACAGTCGCCCCCTGTGTTTGAGAATATGTAGAGGACACCACATCTCATCGGCGTGGTGCTGAAATGGACAGCGCCAAGCGCCCAGGCTCGACACTACACGCTCTCCACATTCACATTGCGCGTGCTATTTTCGGTCCATATTGGTAACGCAGTAAGAGTGCTACTCAAAATGTCCACTTACAGTCCAGGTGTTTCTTCTTAGGCGCCATCACCTCGTGCGTGGTTGCTTTACACACAGCCCGAGCCACGTCCGAGCCGGTGAGCTGGTACTGCGCGGCGGCGATGCGATCCGTCAGCGTCTGGCCCGACATGTTTTTTTGTTTTTTTTCCTCACCAATCCGTTTCGCACTAAGGAATGAACCGGCGGAGCAAGAACATAGGCTGTTGGCCGACAAAAAAAAAACTAGACGCAAAATAAACAGCCTATATAAAGGTGAACAAATGCAGCAGATATTACAAGACTAGATATGCGCTTCTTCTTCAGATCCTGTAACGAACACAGTGCTTCATAGGTGTGCGTCTTGACATGAGGGATTTGGCGCACGGTTGCGCTCCTCGGTGTTACGTAACGCGAGAGGTTACGTCGGTGACGTAGGCCACCGGATTTTCCGGATCTCTTTATAAATGAAAAAAAAAAATAAAACAAATTCTAAGCACTTTTATTACTGCACGTAGATAAGAATACGAAACGTGCTGGAATTAGAGAGTAGAAAAAAAACGATAACCCGAAATGCTCCTTTTTTAAGGATGTCGCGCGCGGTGTCCTCTATCTGTGTCCTTTCCTTCACCAAAGCAGAGATGCTCTCGTGCAAGGCTGTTATCAGTACACTTAAGTGATAAACGGAGACTGGTGTTTCCTAGGATTAAACTACTCGGTGTCGGTTTTATTCCCCGTACCGTGTATACACCAGTGAAGGAGAGAGAGAGAGAGAGAGAGAGAGAGAGCCCTGTCCTACACGGTCATCAGCGGTTGGCGGACACGGTCACGTGACCATCAGCAACCTTAAAGGAAGTGGGTTTGGGGAGAAAGAGGAGGCAGGCTTTAAGGGTTAAAATGGCAGATTATACCACAAACACAAACACTGCATTATACAGTGCTCATGAATGCTATGCCAGTGTGAAAAGCGGAGTAAACGTTTACGAAACGTTTAGTAAAGAGTTTATTCTTAGTCTTTAGTCTTGTGGTTTATTTTGTGCTTTTGGTGAAGCAAATACCAGCAAATCACTTTCTAAAATAAAATGATTTTATATACTTGTAGTAAACAATTAATAATATTGTTTTATTATTATATTAATAATAACAGCCTATTAGTAGAAGTTGACACTCAGGACGCTTTCTTCAGTCACCCTTTTGTACATCATCTAAGTGCTTTGTTTACAAAGTGTGTTTATTTCTTGATTTTTGATTCTTCCCCAATCTCTTGTCAGAAATATTAAAGGCACATAATTGTATAGAAAGTCGCTGTATGCTGTGGCTTTACAGTTTCCTTCCACTGGAAGTAAGAGACTCGAACCCTGTTCCAGCATGACGATGCCCCTGTACACAAAGCCCCTGAGCTCCATGAAGACATGGTGTGTTAAAGTGTTAAGGAGTGGAAGAACTGGAGTGTCCTGCACAGAGCCCTGACTCTGACTCAACCCCACTGAACACCTTTAGGATGATGTAGATATTTTGTGTTTAGAAATAAGCTCCTTTCTCTCCTTTACAGATTTCCCTTTTCTCACAGTGCTTCTGTATTGTATTTACACTCCCCATCCATGTAGGAAGACCTGTACATCTACAGCTGATCAGTTGATCATGTAGCAACAGCACATTGCGTAAAATCATCAGATACACGTCAAGCGTTTCAGCTAGTCAAACATTAATATGAAGAAAAAGTCTGATCTCTGTGACTATAACTGTGTTGGAGTATTATTACTGTGTAGGCAGATAAACTAAATGTTAGTAATCTGCCCTGAATTAGTTATACTGGTTATTAACTATAGTGAGGATTAGTTATAGTTACACCGATCAGGCATAACATTATGAGCACTGAGAGGTGAAGTGAATAACACTGATGATCTCCTCATCATGGCACCTGTTAGTGGGTGGGATATATTAGGCAGTAAGTGAACATTTTGTCCTCAAAGTTGATGTGTTAGAAGCAGGAAAAATGGACAAGCGTAAGGATTTGATAGAGTTTGACGAATTGTGATGGTTTGACGACTGAATCAGAGCATCTCCAAAACTGCAGCTCTTGTGGGGTGTTCCCAGTCTGCAGTGGTCAGTATCTATCAAAAGTATCCTATAAGTCCTGTAAGTATCCTTGGAGGCCCATGAAGGTCCCAGCTCATAACTTACAGGACTTAAAGGATCTGTTGCTTAAAGGATCTTAGTGCCAGATACCACAGAACACCTTCAGGGATCTAGTGGAGTCCATGCCTCTATGTGTCATGGCTGTTTTGGCTGCAAAAGGGGACCAACACAATATTAGGCAGGTGGTCATAATGTTATGTCTGATCGTTGTAGGATTAGTTACACTGAGAATTGGTTATGTTGAGGATTTAATACTGAGGATTACTGTAGTTATACTCAGCCCTGCCCTCCAGAGGTGAAGCTGGAGAAACACACTGGACTTGTGGTCTGCCAGTCGATAATAAACTGCTAGTGCAGGGTTCTCGTGAATTTTTTGTAAAAATCAGCTGTACTCACGCAGCTTATTGATTTTGTTTATAATCTCACAGACTAAGCCTGATCATTAGGTAATGGTTTGAGTCAGGTTTCTCCCCAGCCAACATTGCAAGGTGGGGCCCATGTGGGCACCATATGGGCTTGAAACATGGGCCCTAGATGGGTTTGTCTGCGGGTTCCACATGGGCCCCATCTAAATTAACTCATATTAACCCACCCGTATATTCTGACTGGGGCAAATGTGGGGCCCAACTGGGCAACATACATGAGGCCCATATTGGTTCCTTTTTGTGAAGCCCATGTGGTATATACAAGGGCCCATTATAGGTTTATCAGTGGGTACTGGACTGGCCCCACATGGGTGTGTCAGGATTAGCTTTATAGATTATTAGATTTTATAAACTTTACCTAAAACTGGTAAAATATCCCATCAGGCTAGCTCTAGAATTGAGAATCAGGATCAAATAATATGAATATAATTTAAAGTTTCTGTCAGAAATTCAGAAATTCTCAAGATTCACATGGGCTAATTTAGATAGGGCCCACGTGGAACCCACGGACAAATCCATCTGGGGCCCATGTTTCAAGCCCATATGGTGCCCACATGGGCCCCACCTTGCAATGTTGGCTGGGTCTGAACTTCACATTCTCCTGGACTCTGGGCTTCAGGACTGAAATTGAGGAGCATTAACAGTCCAAACTGAGCAGAAATTAAAGAGAAAGAAATTCTATTTTTAATAGTTGAAAACAGTCGCATATTGCATATGATCTTAGCACAGAAAAAGTGTCTGTTGTTAGGGGTTTAGCTCAATTCAAATGGCTCCATATAAGTTTCAATACAAAAGCACAAGCTGTTGTATAAGCTGTGGATCATACATATCACCCTACATATACTATATTGCCAAAAGTTTTGGGACACCCCTGGCTCACAAGCTCCACTCTAATTCATCCACAAGTTCCTCCACACCAAACGGAGGTATCTGTGGTATGCATGTCTTTATGGACCTTGCTTTGTGCACTGGTGTGCAGTCATGTTGGAACAGGAAGGGGTCATCCTCAAACTGTTCCCACAAAGTTGGGAGCATGAAATTGTCCAAAATTTCGGTATGAAGCTGAAGCATCAAGAGTTCCTTTCACTGGAACTAAGGGGCCGAGCCCAACCCCTGAAGAAAAACATCTGAATTCAATAATTTGGAGGGGCGTCCCAAAACTTTTGGCAATATAGTATATTTTACTCACCATACACTGTTTTTTTTCTCTCTCTCTCTTTATGATAAAGAGACATCACTATCACAATCACTATATCACGATAAAATTAACACACAAAAAAACATTGAGAAATTCACAGCAAAAAAATCTAAAGGCTACGATGGACAGAGATAAATAATAATAATAATAATAATAATAATAATAATAATAATAATAATAATAATAATAATAATAATAATAATAAATACACGCTACGCTTTCGAGCTACTTCCTTATGAAGGACTTTTATTGTAGAGATATGAGCCGGAAGTCAGTGTTCTCGGCTCATACGCACGTTGCTTACAAGCATGGCTCCTGGTGGGAAGATCAACAAACCGAAAACAGTAGGTGTTTTTACTGTTTAATATCACACTCGTGTATGATTATACAGCTATACAGTGCAGGTAAAGGAGATTAGGTCAAGAGGGAACAATCGGATATAGTCTCTTGCTGATCTGCTGATAGGAATCTGGTGTTTTTAGATAGCTTTATACTTGGACTTAATCAGAGCAATCAGTCAGTATGGACAAGCTTATCAAATATACTGTGACTGTGTACAATGTCCTGAGGTCATTTATACAGTTTTCCTCTCATGTAGCAGTGCAGTGTGTAAAATATCACATCATATCTTTAGTGCAATGACACAGTAATCACCCTCACACAATAAATCTCAAATAATTATTCTGAAAATCTTTGAGATATAAATGATTCATGTGCTGGTTTTAAAGCTAAATATTTTTTCTGTTTATTTGTCATAGGTGTGAGAATAAAGGCATAATATTTTGAGGACAAATAAGCCATAATAATGTTAGGAGGTAAAGCTGAAATATTTGGAGAAAACAGTGGCAATATTATGAAAATAAAGTTATAACACGTTGCAGCTCGATCGCTGTACATTTTTTCTCAAATTATGATTTTTTTTTAATTCTCAAAATATTGCATCATATCATAAAAAACCATATCATAGTGTGATTTGTTGTTCTTCAGAATATTACAATTTTATTATTAACATATTTATTATTTTTTATTTATTAATAACTGTATTAATTTTTCTCAAACTATGATTTTTTTATTTTTAAAATATTACATCATATAATTAAAAAAATCATATCAGAGTCTGATTTGTTTTCTTCAAAATATTACAATTTTATTCTTAATTAATTTATTATTTTTTTCATACATTTATTTATTTATAAATTTATTTTTAAAATATTATGAATTTTCTTCTCAAAATATCTTGAAAATTTATTTTTAATTTTTTTTTTTTATTATTTAAAATGAGTTCCTAAATGCTATTGCAGTTCTTCCGGAGCTGGCTTGTGTTTTCTTCCTCAGCTTGTGTTACAGTGATGAATGGTCTCCAGAGGAGGGCGCTATTTTACAGTTAAATCATTTAAGAAGGAGAAAGCTGCAGTCTGCTAGTGCTGTGCCTCAATAACACTCAGCTGTTGCACACTAGACCATATGAAGATCGCTGTGTTGTTGTTTCAGATGTCTATTCTTCAGTGTGATCATGTTTTGGATTTAAACTAGTAAAACTAAAACTACGTCAATGACATGTGGTTGTGCAATTTAACTGAGGGCATGAAGCCTTTGTTATCGCCACACATACATTACAGCACAGAATTATTTTCTTCGCATATCCCCGCTGAAGAAGTTGGGGTCAGAGCGCAGGGGCAGCTATAATACAGTGCCCCTGGATCAGAGAGGGTTAAGGGACTTACTCAACAGTGGAGCTTGGTGGTGCTGGGGCTTGAACCCTGATCCTCTGATCAACAACCCAGAGCCAGCTCTATTGGTTGAAGATTAGGTTATCTAAGTTCTGACCAGAGCTAGACCCTATTTGTGAGAGATGTAGGCAAGCTCCTGCAAGCCTGTTCTGGACATGTCCAAGTTTGTATAACTTCTGGAAATTGATTTTTGGTGCATTTTCAGAAAGAATAGGTTTGCCAATGGACCCAACTCCTTTTATTGCTATATTTGGTGTTAGAGCACAAAACATGCGCATAAGTAGCTATAATTGGGGCAGTGGTCACGCAAGTGGCCCTAGCACCACCGAGCTGCCACTGTTGGGCCCTTGAGCAAGGCCCTTAACCCTCTCTGCTCCAGGGACACTGCATCATTGTTGACCCTGCTCTCTGACCCCAACCCCCCAAGAATGGAATATGCGGAGAAAGAATTTCACTGTGCAGTAATGTATACGTGACAAATAAAGACAACTTGTAAATTGTTGGCTTTTTGCACACTACTTGCCTGAAGGTAATAATACTAAGTAATACTGCTTCAATGGAAAGACTCTCTGGATTAAAGAGATCATGCAGTATCTTAAACTGGATAAAATAAGATACTCTCTTTAAGGGTCTTCCCACAAATTGTATGCAAGTTTTTTTGCTATTTGTTGAAAAATACAAGTTGGGAATACAATCCCCAAAATATGTATTACTGTGTGGGTTTGTTTTTTGTTTTTTTTCCCTTGTCGTCTTTGTACAATGTGATTGATACTTGATGTCTGATGGGTAAAGGGTTGGGTTGGGGTATGTTGGTGTACTTTTTCTGTTTTTTCTTGCATATTATAAAATGTTAAATGCCAAAAAAAAAAGTCAAACTAGACCATAAACTCTTTATGAGCATATGAACTCTTCAGCATTCCGTCTCTTTACCCGACACGACACAGGGTTCACGCTTTGTAATCATTCCTCATCTCATTAAGAACCGAATGTCATAAGGTTAAATCGCCGTCATGGACGTGTGTTTACAGTCAACTGAGTGTATAAATATTTTTCATTTACACCTAAACACACACACATAGCTACACTGTGATAACCTCAGTGTTGTGATCAGGGTGATACTCCATAAACAACACATCACAACTTACATGAGGACGCTGACCAAAACGAATAACACCAGAGGGTCTTAATGTTTATTTATATACTTATGGTCATTCGTGGTTTCACCCCTACAGGGTTGGGCTTTGATTCCCATTTCCTCTGGAAGTTCATGGGTTTCCTCTGGAGTCTTTGGTTTCCTCCCCAGTCCAAAGACATGTGCTTTAGGCTGATTGGTGTCTCTAAGTTATAGGTTGGAACCCCATCCAGGGTGTCCTCGTTCCCCAAGTCCCCTTAGATAGACTTCAGGTTCCCTGAGACCCTGTGTAGGAAGTGCGGATGGATGGATGGATGGAGGGACAGATAGTCCATGTAGTAAACACTATAGCCACTCTCTGTGTGTTTATTTTGTTTCTGCAGGAATTGGGGAAGAAGCTGTTCAAGAGGCGGAGGGTTCTGACGAAGCAGAAGAGGAAGAAGCACCGCATTGTTGGAGCAGTGGTGGATGAAGGGCTTATAACTAAACACCACCTGAAAAAGAGGAGGTTGGTCAGTCAGGCTAAAGATACTGAAGAGCAACAGATGAATTGACCCTGTGCTGTTGGAGTTCTAATGCTGCAGTCAGATCTCACATGATCTCTACAGATTGAATAAAGGAGACATTAGTGAACCGTGTTGGGTATAAATCATTTCAGTGCATTGTGCTGTTGGAAAAACAAATTCTTTTCATTCACTTTTATTTGTGTAGAAGTTTTAATTATGGACAGCTTTACAGAAATATATACATTTCAAAAAAAGTAAGATTGTCAGAGTGAAGAAAATCTGCCTGAGACAATATGAGGAAGAAACCTTGAGAAGATCCAGCCTTATGTAAAATAAAATGAAGCCATCCGGAGAGTGTGATTATTACGGACCTCGCTCAAGGGCCTGACAGTGGCAGAGCTGGGGCTTGAACCATCAACTTTTTAATCAGTACTTCTCAGATATTCCTGCAGCTCCATCTTTTTTTTGGTCCTTCTATTTTGGAGAAACTGGGTTATGTTACAGTCATGGGTCATTTCCTCCATTTTTAATGATGGTGTTCACAATGTTCCATGGTACAGCTGATGTTTTGGAAATTCTTTATCTCCCTCTCCTGATCTATACTTTCAACAAGGAAATCCTGTACATGCTTTGTAAGCGCTTTGTGGGTGAGATGATCTTTATTTGTAGTTTATTTGTAGTTAATCACTTCATATCAGCTGTATGATGATTGAAAATGAGGTTGAATGTGACTGGTTTATACAAATAGAGGTGATGAGCAACAACAGAAGCACAAGAAACTAAAGATTATTGCAGTCTCTGGCTCTGAAATTCAGCTCTCAAATGTGTCCGCAAATGCAGATGATTTACGACTTTTAGTAAACATTTGACCTGAACACAGCAGAAGGGTTAAGATACTGTTCGTTCAGTTTAGTAAGAAGACTGTGTTTGTGTTTTTTTTTTTGTTTTTTTTCCAGCACCAGCTCCAGAGCGAACATCACCCTTTCTGGGAAGAAAAGACGAAAGTTGCTGAAACAGCTGCGTCACATGGAGAAAGAGAAAGCATCCATGGATGGTAGATATATTCAGTTTTCTGTCTCATATTTTTATATATATATCTCAGAGAATTTTTTTTTGCTGGATTTGGAAAAGGTGTATCAGTTAGTCACGTTTTTCTCTGAATGTAAAGATGGCTAAAGAGGGTATTTGTGTTTTGGCGAGACGTCATGAGCCAAAGATACAGCTGACCTGCTTTCAGTTCATCAAGCTGAATCAGACCAAGTGACCAGACCAATCGCATTTCACCTACTAACAACATTTATTGTTTATTCAAACATTCACGAGGCATTTGTTTCCTTAGCTGGACACAACTGGCAGTTTGAACCAGTCCACTTGACTGTACAGCAATGATATAGTTTCCTCAACAAATTGACCTCATTACTGCTCTTTATATCAGATTGTCTTTCCTTTTATATCCACTGTATGGCCAAAGGTTTGTGGACACCAAGAATACACACTTATTTCTGTCCTCATGATGACCTAAATTCTAATACACTGATTTGCTTTGAATATCAGTATTGTCCAGTTAAAGTGGAACGTGTCAGATCAGAGTATGTCCTAAAAGCGATGGTATAGTATACTCAGTTACGCCATGGAGTAACAAATAACTCCTTTACTTCTTTCTTTAAAGTTGAAGAAGTACCAAAGAAGAAAGCAGCTCCTGCTGAAAAGAAGAAGGAGAAGAAAAGCGGCGGTGACGTGGAGATGATGGATTTGGAATAAGACAAACTATATGGACATTTTGAAAGCTGCTATTTTTCCCTCCCGTGTGTAGACTGTACAGAATCTGCACATGAAACATGTACGCCTTTTGACAATGCTGATAATATAAATATCAGTCCTTGCAGTATTTACTGTGATGATCTTCAGATGAGCTGAAAGGATTTCCGTCTTGTTAAATTCTTTAAAACCAATAGTCTTAAATCTGAATTCTCTCTCTGTGTGTCAGAGCAGCTCTTTGGAGACGATCTTCGCTGCAGTATGTTGACATGAGGAGAAAACTGATGGATAATGATGGCTCGATGAACAGTTTTATGTCTTTAGCATTTATTTGGATAATTAGATTCACCAAATCTTGTTTTCTGACCAAACTCCACTTTCTCAAAACGATTTTGTTCTCTTGTTTCCTGTGGTGTTGCGACACAATAAAGTTCACCTTAGTGTTCAGCAGTGACTCTGGGTTGTATTTGTTGTTTCAGGGGACAGATTTACACTGTAAGAATTAAGAATGGAAGCTACAGTCACCATGAAATGAACTGTACTTCCTTTTCAGACAGGAAGTCTGTGAGAGTGACCGTGTACTTGCTTCAGTTGTGGTTGAGCTACAACACCACACTACCACAAAAGTCTAAACAAACAGGATTTCTTACTGCAACCTTCACCCACACCTGGCCAGTTTAAACAAGGACAGTGTCCTACATGATGATGATGATGATGATGTGGATTTTGAAAATATGTGGTACATGTTTGAGCCTAAGTTAACTAACAATGTACAGTTCATAAGTTTACACACCCCTTGCTGAATGTTAATAATTTAAAGTTAATAAAAGGGATCTTATAGATTGTTATTCTTACAGACAGATTGTTTTTTAAACAGTTCTGACCTGAATAATCCATTTCAAATGAATATAGTCCACAAGACAAAATAATAATTTATTTTCACCAATGAACCAGTTCAAAAGTTTACTTCTGAATACTGCGTGTTGTTACAGTATGAACCCTATTCATACCCCTTAAGCTTTTCCACATTTTGTCACGTTACAACCACAAACCTAAATGTGTTTTATTTGATAGACCAACACAAAGTGGCACAATTCTGAAGCGAAGGAAAAATGATCAATGGGTTTCAACATTTTTTACAAATAAAAATCTGAAAAGTGTGGCCTGCGTTTGTATTCAGCCCCCCTTTACTCTGACGCCCCTAACTAAAATCCACTGGATCCAATTTCCTTCAGAAGTCACCTAGTAAACAGAGTCTGTGTGTAATCTCAGTATAAATACAGCTGTTCTGTGACTCCCTTAGAGGTTTGTTAGAGAACATTAGTGAACAAACAGCATCATGAAGCCCATGAACACAACAGACAGGGCAGGGATAAAGTTGTGGAGAAGTTTAAAGCAGGCTTAGGTTATAAAAAAAAAAATATCTAACAGAGCACTGTTCAATCCATCATCTGAAAATGGACCAAGACATGGCCGTCCACCTAAACTGACAAGCTGGGCAAGGAGAGAATTAATCGGACAAGCAGCCAAGAGGCCCATGGTAACTCTGGTGGAGCTGCAGAGATCCAGAGCTCAGGTGGGAGAATCTGGGACAGGACTACTATTAGTGGTGCACTACACAAATCTGGTCTTTATGGAGGAGTTACAAGAAGAAAGAAGGCCATAAGTAGTCCTGTTTGCAGTTTGTGACAAGGCATGTGGGGGACACAGCAAGCATCTTTTGGAAGAAGGTGCTCTGATAAGACCAAAATTGGCCTAAATGCAAAACATTATGTTTGGTGGAAAACTGACACTGCATATCACCCTGAACACATCATCTCCATTGTGATAGCAGAGACATGGTGATAGCGGCGTCATGTTGTGGGGATGCTTTTCTTTAGCCGGGACAGGGAAGCTGGTCAGAGTTGATGGGAAGATGGATGGAGCTAAATACAGAAGAAAACATGTTAGAGTCTGCAAAAGACTTGAGACTGGGGCGGAGGTTCACCTCCTGCACCTGCAGCCAGAGCTACAATGGAATGGTTTAGATCAAAACATATCCATGTGTTAGAGGGACCCAGTCAAAGTCCAGTCCTAAATCCAATTGAAAATTGCTGTTCACAGACACTGTCCATCTAATCTGACTGAGCTTGAGCTATTTTGCAAAGAAGAAAGGGCAAGAATTTCACTCCCCAGATGTGCAAAGCCGGGACAGACATACCCCCAAAAGACCTGCAGCTGTAATAGCAGCAAAAAGTGGTTCTACAGTGTATTGACTTTGGGGGTGGGGGTGATTGGGATGTGGTTGACCGTTTATCATTTTCCTTCCACTTCACAATTATATGCCACTTTGTGTAGGTCTATCACATAAAATCCTAAAATAAATACATTTACGTTTGTGGTTGTAATGTGACAAAATGTGGAAAAGTGGTATTAATACTTTTTGCAAGGCACTGTATGTGGATGATCAAGGAGTGTTTTCATGAGTTCTTCATGAGTCCCTTGTTTGTCCTGAGCAGTTACATTGTCCACAGTTCTTCCGAAAATCCTTCAGCCTTTCCAGCATTATCACCCCCAGATACACTGTCGTACTAGAGTCTGTAACATAAATGACGAAACATCTCCATTTTTCATTTCTGAGCATTGATGAGCTGTGTATCACTGTACTGACAAGTGTTTTTGCAGATGCCATCTGTTCTATGCAAATCACCGTGTACCAGATAACACACACTTACAGTTACAGTTGCATATCATTTACACACATCGGATAGTTGACTGAAATGAAAAGCATGACATGAGTGACGTTCTCAGAGACATGATGCTTCATAAACACTGCATGCAAAAAAGCACCACTGGTATGTTGTGTGCTTGTATAATTGTGCTTGTGGGGGGGGGGTATTCTCCTCCTTCAGCACCTCTTTGTGTGCTGTCTCCATTCAGTCACATTGCTTTAGTTAACATACGGGTTCTGCAGTAAACACGTGTCGTCGCTCAGCTGCTCTCACTGGGGGGACAAAAGAGCTCAAAAAAAAATGGGTCAGAGAGTCATGATGAAACCGTGAGCATTGCTTTGGACCGACTCACTAAGGCGAATTACCGCCGTCCGTTTTAAACGCGCGCTCCTTTACCTTGTGCGTGTTTGTTTTTCATCTGCCTTAAAGCTCGGCGCGTTGTGTTTCCTCTCTCCGTCTTTTGTGTGCACAACGGGGAGCCCTAGGTTTGGTTTTTACGTAAAAAAAAATCCCCCCACAAATCTACGTGTTTCCTACGTGTTGTTTGCATCGTGTGAGAGCTCTCGGTGTGATGCGGTGTGTGAAGACACCATTTTAGACCACAGTCCTTGTGAGCATCTTTAAGGAGCTCTACGGAAACCTGATCTTTATGTAGGATTTTCAGGTCGCATCAGATCTACCTACCCAGGATGCCGAAGATCATTTGCTGGATGAAGATGCTGACGGTTTCATCCCCCTCTGTGCTATTTTGGTGAAGGTAAGTTGTTTTTTTTTTTTATTTATATATATTTATTTATTGTTATTTCTACGCTTTACAGAAGGCCAGCAGCGATGCTAGCAGGTGTTAGAAAAGCTTGGGTGAATTGTAGACAATTTTAATGAACAAACGCAAGCATCAGTTTGGAAATAAACAACATGTAAGTTGGCTATTTGCCGATTTCATTATGATTGCATCACGGAGATGAGCTTGTAACGGACGAGGCTTCTGTATCCTAGCGACGCGTCAACATCAGCACCAGTGTGCTGTTGCATCAAACTCCTCATTTCTCTGTGCTGATCTTTCACAGATTCGATTGCCCTCAACATCATCCCGCATTGCATTTTGGGGCGGTAGGAGACAGGCATTGTTGTAGCTTACACTTACTAAATTGCGAGACAAAGAAGATAGAACTCATGCAGGATCCTAAAGCAGGTTTTTTTTTTTTTTTTACAACACTTCCAGAAAGGTCTCAAACTTCATGTGTGTTGTTTTCATAAGATATGGTTTTATTTAGCACATATAGTATTAATATGAGTCTGTTGTGCACTTTAAGGGTATAACACACTGAAACCTTCTCATGTAATCACTTATTACAGACACAGTCACATATGAAAAACATATGTAATAACATGCTAGTAGTACATGTAGGTCTTTTTTTACATAAAGGAACTAACTGTATCACAAATACAGGATCCCAAATTACCACTGCTCACATACCCGAATGTCGAGAATGACTACTTTTCAATCTCAGCGCATATAATATACAATATATGTCCAGAGGTATATGGACGCCTGACCGTCACACTCCTATGTAGGTCTTCTTCAAAAAGGTGCCACAAAGTTGTATGGAATGTGTTTGATTGCTGTAACATTATAATTTCCCTTTCCTGGAAATAACAGTGTTCCAGCATGACAATGCCTCTGTGCACAAAGCCCCTAAGCTCCATGAGGCTAGAGTGGAGGAACTGGAGTGTCCTGCACAGAGCCCTGACTCTGACTCAACCCCACTGAACCCCACTGGGATGAACTGGAACACCGACTGAACCCCAGACCTCCTCGCTCTTACAACATCAGTGTCTGATCTCACTAATGCTCTTTTAGCTGAATGATCACTAATCCCCACCGCCACGCTCCAACATCTAGTGGGAAGCCTTCCAAGATCAGTGGAGCAAAAACACAAGGAATAAATCTGGAATTAGATTTTCAAGTGTTATGATCGGGTATCCAAATACGTTTGGCCATATGGTTACTGTGTGCAAGTGTAAACATTTGGAATTCATTTGAAAAAGTAAAAAAATATTATATTAACATGGTGGTTGTATTTATAAAAGGAAATATGCCGACAAAAATGTTGGTCTTTGTAATAAAAGAAAAATGAACAAGTTAACAGCATAATGAATTAGACATGAACATTAATAGAATATGCATAATAAAAGCATAATAAAAAAATGATCAGTGAGAGCAATAGTGAGAGAATCTGGGAGACATGTTCCTGATAATCATTACTTCACCTGATAGGACAAGTTTCCTTTGTACTATGTCACACTGATTGTTGTACTGATTTATTACAATAGTTACAGGTTTATTGTAGCTATACATCAAACTCCTGTGATACAATATATGATCATGAATGACATTTTCCACACAGGACGGTGACAATGCCCCACAATGCACTGACGTAACTCCACATTCCATACCCACTACGTTGGCAGTTTATTAGGCACAACCCAAACACACACACAAAATTATACATTCCAACAAGCCATATGTCATATGACCTCATCAGTAGCGTGGTATAAATCAGACAGACCGGTGTTTGTAGACTTTAGGTTATTGTTATATTGACCCAAGCAGTAAATTGAATGACTTTGAGTGTGGCATGAGCTCTTCCTACGCTACTAGTGAGCAGAGATCAAAAACGAACAGACACAAGAGAAGGTACCAGGTTAGGTGAATGAACTTTTGCACCGAATTTATTGCAACCAAATGGCGTCAGATACATGACCATGAGCTGTCATTAGTGGTCTGGCCAGTTCCCAGATCACAGTGTTATGGCACATCTTTGAGTTCCGATGGAAAATTACTGTTTACAGAAGAATGAGCAGCTGTTTTACTCTCAGAAACGGTGTAATGCGGTAGTCCACATGTAGTCTTAAAACGAATGTCTTTGTCGCGCCATCATAACTGGAGACACAACATGGATCTTTATATAGAAGCATTTTAAAGGGTTCATTAAAAATAACACAATGGGGCTCTTCAAATCCAACCAGGCATAACATTATGACCCCTTTTGCTGCCAAAACTGACCCGTGATGCACTGTGTATTCTGACACCTCAGAACATCAGAACCAGCATTAACGTCTTCAGCAGTTTGAGCAACAGTACACCACCACAAGAGCTGCAGTTTTGGAGATGCTCTGATCCAGTGGTCTAGCCATCACTATTTGACCCTTTCATCAAACTCACTCAAATCCTTACGCTTGTCCATTTTTCCTGCTTCTAACACATCAACTTTGAGGACAAAATGTTGACTTGCTGCCTAATATATCCCACCCACTAACAGGTGCCATGATGAGGTGATCATCAGTCTTATTCACTTCACCTCTCAGTGCTCATAATGTTATGCCTGATCGGTGTATTTCACTAATGTAATCAACTATTCAAACTTTTTTGTGTAAAGTCTGTCATTCATAAACACGTCATTTCCCAACATCTCAGTGTTATCTACATAAAGATAAAACTCCATACAGTAACGTCACTGATTTCACCTTCCACACATTCTTTGAATTATAGAAGCTTTTTCATAAAAAAAGATTCATTGCTCTCCGAAGCTTTTACATAGGACCATTTTCAGGAAAAGGTAACATGGGCCAAGTACAGAACCCCAGGGTTCTAAATAGAACCACAAGGAACCACTAGAGCACCTTGTTGAATCGACACCCCAATGCATTTGTGATGTTTTCCAGAAGAGTCATTACACACTATTAAACTGGTGTGCTTAATAAACTCAGTATACATTAAAGGGTACTTAAGGCACTTGAGGAATTGTTTGGAAGCAGAGCACTTATTATTGTACCATGTAACCGGGCCTGTGGTTGTGAATACGATGTTAATGGCTTTCTCAAATCATGCAATAAACACAAAAGCGATCACAGCACAGGCTGAAGTACTGTTTGAACTGTAATAGACTCAGATCAAAAGCACCGTTAACTTCCAGTAATACAGCTCTACAACCAGTACAACCAGTCAGGAAATCCAAATGCATATACAACACAGTCCTATTCACAATTTTATAACATCACCCCTACAGTATAAATACAGTAATAAATACACTGCAACTTATCACCCAAACTGATAATTAACTACATGTATGATTCCAGCAAGGCATCAAGCCCTTACAATAACATGTATAATATCTTTCAGGAAAAGGAGCAAAGTTCAAGTGGTAGATGATTGCGCTTGAACTGTGGAACCAAAGGACTTGGGACCATCTAATGGCATTGTACATACACACACAAGGCACTGGTTAGTACCTCGTTTCTCAGATTCGTTTAGATTTACCTTTTTATTTTTTTAAATGTGAATGTAATTATAATATTTATATTATTTATATATATATATATATATATATATATATATATATATATATATATATATATATATATCGTAATATAATGCTATTTGTATGTGTACTTCTGCTAATTCAAACACTTTATATCTTCACTGTTGTGTGGTGTGGATTTTTTCTGTGTACTGTTTTAATGAAAGGAAGTAAATTATGTTTAGGGTGCAGCAGGTGCTCGAGGTCCTTCGGAACCATAAAAAAAAAGAAAAGCAGGACTTCAGACAATATATTGTTTTAATTTACTCTTTCGTGAAGAGTCCTTTGGGGGTTGGGAAGGCAGCAAAGTAATAAAATGAAAATGATCAAGCTGTGGCTAAAGTGTTTGATGAAACCTTGGGTTTTTTTTTTTTAATAAACCTTACCAATTGTCATCCAGCAGGTCTTAATCCTTTCCCATCAGGACTCTGAGAAGCCCGTGGATCTTCTGAGCTCTAAAAGCCATGTTCCCAGCCCATCAACACTCCTTCAGGGCAGCTAAGCTGCTGCTCGGGGCTCTGATCTTTCTCCTGGCTTGCAGTTGTGCTTTGAGCTCCATCGGTGAGACATGTTACTCCAGACAGCATCGAGACACCATTGTGAATGTGCGCAAGGCTTTGGATCATCAAAAGAGGAAGAAAGAGGCAGAAAGAGATTGTATCTTGGCCTGTTGTTCTGAGGAGCTGAAACCAGGTAAGTTGGGATTTTACCACGTGCTGAGGTAAAATAGCAAGAAACTACAACTAACACAACTACAGCCAAAGCTAATTTGACTGGATTGTACATAGATTATTTCATGTCTTTGTTAGATAGATAAGTTTGTTGTGACCTTTGCCTGCAGAGTTTCAACATCCATTGTACCTAATATTGATCCCTAGATGGATGTTTTTTAATCTACACCCACTGAGGACATGGTTAATGTTTATATTTTTGATCAGGACATATAATTTTGTGATTGTAGGAAAATTTAGGGATCCGCCATTTTGTGCACGTGCCCCACAGACATGCAGTAACTAACATTCTACCTCTCTCACAGGTATAAAATGCAACATGGTGATGTATAAGCCATCAAGCCAAGACGGTATTGAGAACTGCTACCTGTTTCATTGTGAAACTGAGCAGGACTGCCCTCTGATGTCAGCCAAGCCTGGGACTAACACCTATGATATATTCAAAGGTAATCCTTCACCAGTAAAACCACTATAGCACATTAATTGCATTGGTTCATTGCTCCGGTCCTGTAGACCCATCACCTTGCACAGTTTTAAGTTTTCCCTACTGTATTGAGGATTGGGAAAATGCGCAGGATGCGTGTGGATAGAGATGAGGACCCTTGCTTTATCAGTACATAGTAATCTTTACATTGTTACCAATGATATAATTTTTTGATAAATTGTTTATAGATTATTTCTTGATTTTGATGATTGGTTGTGATTACTACTAGCAGCTGTATTTCACCCCTGCTAACTGCCGTGCCTAGATACCTAGGTACCTAGATACCTTGTGTGTGTGCAGACTGCATACCAATACCTTCCAACAAATGATCCAGTGTTTGTGATAAATCCAGTAAGAAGCTAGCTAGTGCCTGTGGTCAGAGCTACAGGTTACCCGTCCTCCAAATCTGGCAGTATAATTCTGTTATCTCCTCTGATGTGGTGAGGGTATATTTAAGCAATGCAAGCACTTGGAACTCTTGGCATATGGCATAGCTTCAAGTCTGCTTTCCTTTGTTAGCATGGCTAACATCTCGGTTTTCCAGCTGGGTTGAGTTCTCCCTCTGCATTATCATTCCACTCAGGGTATTTCACACCTCCCAACATCTAGCCGAGCAGTTATTCCATGCCCTGTTCACTATTAAATTTACTAAGTTGCCAGATTTCTGCTAACATTTAGCCCTGAAGCTGGAGTTGATTCCACACAATAGCCCCCTCATTTTTATCACAATTTACAAAGTGGTTAAACAAGCCATACTTGTGTTGCCAGTTTCTAAATCCCCTGAAGCATGAGGATATTTCCTCACTGCCTTGACATTGACCATCTTAAGGATGCAGTGTCTGGCTTACAATTACACTGAGATGGCATGCTCGGCTGTGTTCTAGGTAATATGATGGATCACAAGCTGTCAGGCTGGGCCACATGCCAACCCTGGCAATACGTTAGCTGGGTTATTGCTTGCATATAAGACACTCCAGCCTGCAGAGGTTGTTGCTTCTATTGAGGCTGGATGTGTGCAAATCAAATACTCTGAAAGTGCTGTTGTTCAGGCCTGCCACTAAAGAGACCCCAGAGAGGAGAGTCCAGGTTTCAGAATCACAAAACCAGCATTTTAGGCACTTTAAGGTCACTGAAAGCCCCACAAAGGGCTCTTCTACATTGGACAAGTTTTAGGCAGGAACATCAGGAGACATCTGATTACCCCATTCATCTTGTGGGGCAGGTCCTATATACCCTATTGCAAATTCCATTACAAGGTCCTAAACCTTACAACAACATTGGCCATTGAGCAACAGCTACACCAGGGTCCTGATTACAAGGTCCATGGGTAAAAACCTTAGTTCTAACTTTCTAGGGGCTTAAGGCCTCATCACTATCAAACCCAAACATAGTTGTTTCTTTGTTTCACAAGATGTTTGTTCTGTTCAAATCTAGTTCCTAAATATATATATTTATTTCATATGTTAAGATTTAATCCATGGTGTGCAACAAGACTGATTATTGTTAATAAACCTTTGTTACACCTATTTGTTCCCCATTCCCTCATGTGTCCCTATTGCTCCAGTACACTGATGATTTTATGGTTTGCCTTTCAAGGCCAGGTTCTACCCTTCTCCCTCACACTAGTACCACGGGTGGTGTATTAATAGATTTTTGTCTCTTCTGATGGCCAGAGGCAGCAGTACTTGGATGACTGGCCACCACAAAGGAGAAAACTATTCACAACACCTATGTCGAACACATTGTGGATCATGGTTTCACTTAGAAAATGTTCCTTAACACTGAAACAGACTACACCATTCATCAGCGTGAAGCTATATTCACTAAGAATGCTAGCCACCCATGCAATCCAAAATGTGGCAGACATTATTTTTGTTTGCTAATCAGATTTAGACAGGCTGCTATGTGTGACATGATTGCTCAATGCAGCCACAACAGTAATTCTCCAGGTTTTCTGGAACTACAGGTTTTCTTAAGGCTGAAGTTGGTTATCAGCCTACAGCTGGAACTCAAATGCCATAACTAGAGACGTGTTTTCTTTTTTCGGTGAGAAGGGCATGACCACAGGCATCTGTCATTCATCAACATGAGGAAGGCCCATTGGAATGAATTGCCAAATGACAGTGGTATTTATTGTAGACGCTGTGTCATACGTCTTTAAGTGACATATTTATTGGAAGGTTACGGTATGTGTGTACAAGATACACAGGTGATTCTCACTAGCCTTGCATGTGCTCATAGAGCTTCTTTTGTTTTCTAACTGGTGCTAATTGTTTATTTATTATAAGGTATGACACACCCTGCTGCAAAAGGAAAGGAGAGAGCACCCACAATGCCTATTATGATAACAAAACAACCTTCTACTACTCAATCTACTTCAACAACCATGAAACCAACAACCACAACAACCACAACGCAGCCCACCACTACGACAAGTACCATGCAGTCCTCTACAACCACACATTCAAATACAACAACCACTTCCACCATAGCGCCCACAGAGCTGGCAATTATCCTCCTTACGATGCCTGTTGAAATCGTTCCAACTGCTACATCAACTACAACAACAACAACAACAACACAATCAACGACTACAACCACAAAGGTACCTTCCACAACGAGCACCACAACAACAACGCATCCAGTCGAGCCACCCCCGAACCCAGTCAGACCTTTGAAAAAGCAGATCAGGCCACCAAAAAAGCCAGAGCCCCATGGGAAATCCAATCCTAAAGTAGGTGAGAATCCAACCTTACAGAAACAGGCCACACAAAAAACTGTGATACATACCAATGCTACCACTACTACAACAACTAGTACAACTACAACGACTACAACCACAACTACTACTCCCACTACAACCACAACTACTACTCCATCTACAACCACAGCTACCACTCCCACCACAACCACAACTACCACTCCCACCACAACTACCACTCCCACTACAACCACAACTACTACTCCCACTACTACAACCACTACAACTACATCAACAACCACCTCTGAAAGGACAACTATAGTCGTCGTTGAGATGGAGAATGAGCTGAAAAACAGAGATTCAGACCCAGCAGGAGCCTCTGCCTCAGATAAGTCAAACAAGAAGTCACATTTGATGTGGAAGAATAGCCTGGCTTTGCTGGTGGTGCTCACCCTCATCATTCTCATGTTTGTCTTGGCCATCGTGGGCCGCAGAGCCATGGAATCCTTTGACAGGAGACACTACACTAGACTGGAGCTCAATGACCTTCACTATGAGATCTAAAGCTCAACCAAATCCTTGATAATCACAGAGACAATCCCATTCGATTTTGAAATGTTTTTTTTTTTCTCCCCCATCGGCTCACTAAAACAAAATATTTTGATAAGTAAGACATTTTGGGTTGAAAAAAAAAAAGTCCACATTCCCCATTCATAAGATGCTGTAACTGCTGAAGGGACGTACCACAATGGAGACTGAGGAAGAGTTTAGGGTTGTAGGGAATAAAAGCAATACAAAGACCTCAGGAAGTTTAAAAAAAAAATTAGGACTAGAATACTGTTGGACATTCTTTGCTATGGCAATGCATTAGTCATTAACATTTCCTTCATGTAAGACCAATCAATAATGAAGCTGATATAAGAAAAGCTGCATAATCAACTCACTCCTTTCAGAGGCTTCGTTTGTTTGATCACTTTTTGATCACATTTGTGTATGACTTGACTTAAGTATGAAGGGAAACCAGTACTCTACCATTTTAACCAATTCAAACATATTAATCAGTTGCATATCAGATTACCGATATTGGGTTGTTTTTAGATTGGGCTATAGTACAATTTAAGCGATTAGGCAATTTCCTTTATTGCAGTATAGAAAATAAAAAGACAGGATATGCTAAAACAAAATACGGTTCTGTTCTTCAGACCTTCACAAGCACCTTTAAATGGCCATATCCGTTCAGGACTTACTAACAGAAAAAAAAAACTGTATTTACTTGCTGTACACCGAATCTGTGTGATTTTATTTTCCACTATGTTTTACTGATGTATTTACATGAATTACACTGATCCATAGGAAGGTCTCTGATGCATTGTTCACATTGTGCTGCATTGTTCTGTTCTGTGTCTAAACAAAATACTACTTCTTGGTGGTAAATTACATTGGATGTGCACTATTTTCACATGAATACTTTCTTAACGAGCAGGCGTGTGAGTGTGAAGGTGTGTGCAGATGTGTGTGAGGTGGTCTACTCTAGTTAACGCTAACACTTGCTAAGAGCATGCATGGTAAATGTCATTTGCAATATTTGCTGTGTTCCACTATGGTTTTTAACATGCCTTTTGCCGACTTCCACTTGCAGCACTAGACGGTGGTTGTTTAACTGAGGCATAAATCTAATATTATACTTATAAGAATACTAATACTTATTAGAAACAGCTCCATCCGTTTAAAGGAATTTGCAAAGCTAACTTAACTAGTTCTGCTACTGTAAATTATAGGTATTGACATAACTGCTATGGGGCTCAAAGTCAGCTAACAAACTTCAGCTAATGAAGCACTACAGTAGGCCTTATGATGTCGACCTGAATGAAGAAGTGAAGTCAAACCAGGGCTTGTTACATACTGTAATAAAACACACATGGCATACACCGAAACTAGCTGTAATTGCAATGTTTGACCAGAGGTGGCAGCAGTCACCCAGTTGAATCTACAGCCACCTTCCCGCTCCTGTGCTCCATTTTAAAACTCGGTTTAGTTGCACAAATCTTTCATGTTTTTTTCTTGAATTGCTTTTTGTATTTTAATATCACTGTATATATATAAGATGGTGATGGTTTGGTCTTGTTTTTGTGAGTGGTTGCTTTGAACAACAATTGGAATTTATTGTAGGCTATTTTCTCTGGCTAAAATAAAACATTAATTCTTTGAAGAAATGTTTGACGATTCTGGTAACAATGACAAAGCTACCAACAATGTAATATAATAATAATAATAATAATAATAATAATAATAATAATAATAATAATAATAATTGTTATTATTATTATTATTATTATTATTATTATTATTATTGTGGTAATAGTGTTATTATTATTGTTATTATTGTCATATTAACAGTAGAAAATATACCGATCAGGCATAACATTATGAACACTGAGAGGTGAAGTGAATAAGACTGATGATCTCCTCATCATGACACCTGTTAGTGGGTGGGATATATTAGGCAGCAAGTGAACATTTTGTCCTCAAAGTTGATGTGTTAGAAGCAGGAAAAAAGGTAATGGCTAGACGACTGGATCAGAGCATCTCCAAAACTGCAGCTCTTGTGGGGTGTTCCCGGTCTGCAGTGGTCAGTATCTATCAAAAGTGGCCCAAAGAAGGAACAGTGGTGAACCGGCGACAGGGTTATGGGCGCCCAAGGCTCACTGATGCATGTGGGGAGCGAAGGCTGGTCTGTGTGATCCAGTCTAACAGACGAGCTACTGTTGCTCAGATTGCTGAAGAAGTTAATGCTGGTTCTAATAGAAAGGTGTCAGAATACACAGTGCACGACGGGGACCAACACAATATTAGGCAGGTGGTCATAAATGTTACGCCTGGTTGCTGTACCAATTAAAAAACGTGAAAACAGCTTTGGACTACAATTGCCACAAACAGTTTTGCACTCAGGTCTCCATCAGTAAATAGCTGATAATTTCAGCAAGATTTGTTGACTTCACAGTTATAGAAGGGAAATGATTTATAATCACACTATGATGAAGGCTTCCCTTATGAGTCTGGATCAAGGGGCAAGGTTTCTTCCTCATAATGTTTCAGGGAGATTTTTCTCACCACAATTACCACTGACTTGCTATTTACAAAGAAATTGCTAAATTCAGAAGTCGAATCCTGATGTTATACATTTCTTTAAAGCTGCTTTGTGTCAATGTCCATTGTTTAGAAAGTGAGTCGGAATACTGAATTATAGAATTATACAGATATTTTAAAAACATTCAAATTTGTTAGACCTTGTAATTTTCACAATTAACATGAGTTGGAATAATTAACATTGTTCAGTTCAGTCTTAAAAATGCTAAGTACCGATATTGGATAAAACACATTTCTCTTTATGAATTAAAGAATTCAGTAGGATAAATGTATAGAGTATATAAAAAGATTTACATATACATGTGCAGGCCAACTTGTTGAGCCCTACATCCTGATAAAACAATTTTGTTAAAATTATTACTTTATGACTTTATATTTATTATACCCTCATTGGGGGCTGAGCCCCCCTTAAATGAAAATCCTAGAATCTCCCCTGAGTCAGTCAGGGCTCTGTGCAGGACACTCCAGCTCTTCCACTCCTTAACACTTTAACACACCATGTCTTCATGGAGCTCAGGGGCTTCGTCCATGCTGGAAAAGGGTTTGACATCCTATATGAGTTGTGTGGTTCAACAGTTTTAGGAAGAAGCACATACGGGTGTGATGGTCAGGGGTGCACATACTTTTGCCCATATAGTGTATATTATTCCGCCGTAATGTACAGGTGAGAGAAATCGAATAATCCCCATGCTCTTTTTAAATATGTTAATGACTCTATGCATTACATTTGTACATCTGAACTAGATGAATGGGTAAAATTGCTTTATATAGCAATGTAATGACTTGACAGAACTTTGCTTCGGGAAATATCTATGGCTGAACTGGCTCGTATTTCAACATACTCTCAGGTATTGATTCGTGAGAAAGTAATCACCATAAACATTCCTTTTTATTAATTTACCCAACACAGTTAAATATAACTCGCTAATTTATCCCATAGCTCATAGTGCTGTGCTCACTTTAAGACACACACACACACACACACACACACACACACTATCAGCAAGCTTAGTAGCGCTGAGCCGCATCACCGCTCATTCCGTGAAAAAGTAGTTCCTCTGGAATGCGTCTCGCGCTTTTTGAAACGTCTCTTAAACACTAAACACCATTTTTTTTCCTCGTGGTCCACACTTACTTGTTAGTATTATTAAGAATAGGAGAAATCCTAGGATTATTGAAAAAATATATATATATATTTTTTTATATATACACTCGGTTGTACAACAATAGCAAGTGTTTTCACACAGAAAGAATAGTAATGGAGGAGGAGGCGGCGGAGGAAGCCATTTTTTTCCTCTTTCCCGGCGGAAGGATACGACTCGGAAGCGGCGTAGCGTCGGGGAACCATTTCGGAATCGTAGCGCCACCACAGAGAGAGAGAGAGAGAGAGAGAGAGAGAGAATGAGAATGAGAATATCGGAATGGAGCGGAGAATAATCGCGTTTGCGTTATAACTACAGCGATTTCCTACAACTGGAAAAGGGGAAAGAAAACACCAAATCCCGAGTGATATATCACAGAGCAGGAGAAAGAGAAGAGGAGAAAAACGCAGCCATGCGATGAAGAACAGGGAGCACCGGAGGCGAGAAAACGGGAGGAAAAACATGGGCGCAGTGCTGCGGACTCTCTTTTTGTGTACTTTTTGTTTGCAAATACGCGGTGAGTTTGGACTTGGCTTGTTTTGGTTCTTGTAATGGGAAAGTTCAGGAATGGCTGATGTGGTTTGTGTGAGTGAGAATGAGGCTGTAGGTGAGCTAGCATGCACCATTTTCCCCCCTCTTGGCTGGAGCTGTATGAGGAGAAGAGTTGCAGTATCCCAGTAAAAAGTCTGCGTCTCCTCTGTAAGGCTCGCTCGCGTGTTGTCGCCTGGTGTTGAACAGCCTTTCGCGTAGACTTTGTTTATTTATTTTGGCCTGTTAACTTTTACTCCACGTGTGAATTAGTATTCCTTTAAACTACTCGTGATGTCCTCTGACACTTTATTGTCGGTCTGCTTTCTATGGAAGTGCTAGTTTTCATTAGCCGCGCTGCATTGTTGTGAACTGCTAGCCTGCTCCTACTCAGCTAGCTAGCAGTGTTTTAGCTGGAGTTAAACACTAGTTTTACTCTCACCGCTTCGTCTGTCGGTTAAGTGTTTTTGTTTCCGAGTAACGTGGCTTTGGGCCTCATGTATTTATTTATTTATTTATTTATTTGCTTTCTTGTTTGTTTATTTGAGTGAGTGAGTGAGTGAATGAGAGAGAGAGAGAGATTTGGGCCTGTAGTTTGTGTAAGAGGTTAAAACTATGGCGTGGCTTACCCTAAAGAAAAAGAGAGAGAAAGAAAACTTTCCTGTTCAAGTTAAAAGTTTTTTCCTTATTTGTAAAGTTTCTTTAGTTACATGTTTAAAGTTACTACAAATGTCTGAACCAAAAAAAAGAAAGTAAACAAACAAACAAACAGACAAACAAACCCCTGAACTGACCTGATGGTCAGCATACAGGAGGGGATTGGTTTATATTATTTAAAGATTTGTGTAAATATTTCCAAAGTACATAGTTTCTAATATTTTGTCATTTGTTAAAAATGTGCCCAGAATGATGCTTTAGTCGTATAAAATGGTTATTTGTGTGATATGTTTTCATGCCACATAGGTTTTACTGTTTGCAGTCAAGGCACTAATGATACTAAAGAAGTAAATATATATATATATATATATATATAATATATTTCTAACCACAAATCAGTTTATATTTACTGTATGATAGTTTACAGACCAAGTTTCTTTTTCCTTCTCACTAAAGACAACCCAGACTACCTTTAATTGAACATCACACCTCAAAAGAGACAAATATGTAGAGTGTCTCAAATCTAATATTATCAACAGCCAAGCATTAAGTATCTATAAAAAAAATTAGAATAAAAAAGGGCAGAATGGCCTGTATTTACAGTCTGGCAGAAGGAGTGAAGGGTGCTGGACAGACTTCAGTGAGTTGTCCTGCTGTTCTGCAAATTTCTAAATATTTGGAAAAGGAAATCCCCCGTGTTTAAAAAAAAAAAAAACATCCCGGCAGCCGGAGGCCGAGAGCTGAGGGTTTGCCCTGGAGAGCGCCGCACCGGTGTGCAGTGGTCGATGTGTCAAACTGAGGTTTGAGTCGGTGCCAAAAACCCTGTGGAGGTACGCGCTACAGAGCCGAGGAAGTTCTCGAGGTCAGACTGCTTCAGAGCTGAATAAATACGAGCCGGGGGGAAAAAAAACCCCAGACGTAGGAAATAAATGGGCCGACTTTCACAGGAAGTCAGGTAGTTAAGTTATTGGTGACGAGGCCAAAACTGGTTAGAAGAAGGAATGTGTCTGCTTTAGTCGAGTGCACCTTTTTTTTCATGGGTGTATGCGTGCGTTCGAACTCTGTTGACACCTGAGCGTTGTCGCCACTCATCAGAAAATGCCAAGCGAATCGATGTTATCTACGCGGCGTCGCACGTTGCCTATTCTTAGTTTAGGTCTTCTCATATGCATTTCTCGTTTCAACCCTGCGTGACGTGTTTCAGATGTTCCACATACTCATGTGTTGCTTAGATATGGTAGATAATGCTTAGACGTATTACATATATATTACATATTATTATATAGTGTCATGTACATCATAGTGGCTTTTGTTTGTGTAAATGGAAACGTATAAATATATAGTGTCATTCAGAGCAGAGGGGTTTTTGCCTCCGTTATTGTGATTCATTGCGTATAGGTGCTCTATAAATAGACAACCGTACAGATGACACCATTTGTTCCAAGTTGATAGATAGTGGATGGATGGATGGATGGATGGATGGATGGATAGATAGATAGATAGCGATGATGTGTGAGAATTTACCAGGTAAATTTTTGGAAAATGATGGCATGAATTAAAGTGTTGCACCACACGTGTTATGTATTTGTAAATGTCGATCATGGGGTCACATCAACTTTTGTCCATTTTTCAGCTGAATGGAAGTAAATGTATTTCTGAAGAATAAAATTGCATGTAATAAGCATTAAAATGGCCGTGGGCTGTGTAAATATTTGATATTTTTGTAATATTACCCATTGTGCTTGTTTACTGAGTTTTACTGATATGAAGATGTGACAAAGTTATTACATAATCACTTTTCTAGAAATTTCTCATGTACATGATCAGCATCTCGGGGTGTAGGGCTCCTAACAGACTGCCAGCTTAACTGTATTGTTTAACGGTGTCGTTATAATCATTTTTAAAGATTCATATCCTAGAGTAATTGATCAAATCTGCTTCAACAGTTTGTAATTGCTATTTGAATAAAGATGGTAATTCTTAAAGAAAATGAAGTAACACATTACTAAACAGTCAGGATTTTCTTTGAGCTCTTTTGATGTTTTCTGCCTCGTAAGGAAGAGAAATGAAATGTGTGTAGTTCAGAGCATGATCCCATTGTTGTGTTGTTCTCCTGCAGCCGTGCCTCTCCTCCTGTACGCCAACAGACGCGACTTGCGGCTGGTGGACGCGGCCCTGGGACGCAGCGCCAACGCCACAGTGGTGGTGAGCGGCCTGGAGGACGCGGCGGCTGTGGACTTCGTTTACAGCCACGGTCTGATCTACTGGAGCGATGTGAGCGATGAGGCCATCAAACGGACCGCCTTCAATGACTCGAGCTCTGGAACCCAGAGCACGGTGGTGTCGGGTCTGGCCTCACCTGACGGTTTGGCATGCGACTGGCTAGGGAGTAAACTTTACTGGACAGACTCAGAAACGAACCGAGTCGAGGTAGCTGAACTTGACGGTACGCTCAGGAAAGTTCTTTTCTGGCAGGATCTGGACCAGCCGAGAGCGATCGCTCTGGATCCGAGCAGAGGGTGAGTGAATAAATGATTACTGTTTATTTATTCTGTATTCATGCTGCAGCTCTGTTTGTTGGTTACAAATGAAATATTCTAATGCTGTAAGAATTGTGAGCAGTAAAGTTCTAGTCCTAGATAGAGTTTACTCTGGATTAGACCAGCAGGCCGCTGTGATTACGGAGTGTGCCGAGTGCTCAGGAAGAGCTGAACTTTCTGCATGTTTTGTCTTGTCAGCCGCTAGTTTACTCTCAACAGCCCGACAGAGCAGAATGTAGACCATTCAGCATGGCTGTACGCTCTCTCAGAAAGGAAATCAGTCCTTGCTGTTTAGCTTGGAATTGTGTTTGCTTGTCTAGCTTTTCCAAAGTGCCTGAAAACCACGTTTTTGTGTAGAGCACGAGTTTCTCTCAACTGGTATTTCCAGGAAGCTACAGGTATTTGCTTGTCTCGTGTTCACCCATACCCTAGTGTCTCCTTAGAAACGAGTCCTACTTAATCTAAGACTCGTGTAAAGTCTTAGTGAACCCAGGTCTCAAATTTGGTGAGACCTATCACAATAAACGATTGATTTATTTATCCAGAACACTGGAAAAAGCACTTTTCCACTGTTTTCAGTTTAAAGAGAGAGTGTGTAGGTAAGATTACACGGTGGAGTGTTTTGGAATGGAACTTATACAAGTGTGTATTTGAGTTTTTGTAACCCTCCTTACACGAAATACATGCCACTCAGCTGGTCTGGTCATATGTTATAATTTCACTGCAGATAAATGTCTCTGGAAAGATCCAGAACCTGATTTGTGCTGGTCAACATCCCTGAAAGATCATTAGGTTTTCTTCAAGAGATTTTTACATGTGCAACCTCATATTAATACCCCATGGATACGGGGCATGGGTAAAGGCAGTAACGGCGTTCCCGTGGAAGGAGAAAGACAAAATACGTTGTTCAAGATTTACAGTCAGTAATTTTGGTGTAGATAAAAGAAAAGAAGAATGATGATTAGTTTGTCATTCGTGTGAGTGAATAAGTTGAGTGTATTTTCCTGAAGGCTTTCTGTAATTCTGCATTGTACGACACAGGAGGAAGTCTGATTGAGGTGGGAAAAGAGCGAGTTTGTTTAATAAATGAACACGTAGAGGACACAGGTTACAGATTTTAGTTAAAAAAAATAATAAATAATGAAGGTGAAATCAGACTTCAGTGTAACCCTGAAACATGGATGAACAGCACAGCTTTCCTTTATGCTGCTGTTTTGGAGCTTATTTATTTCCTTTCACCGGAGAAAAACAGCCGTACACTCGGGATGATGTTGTCTTTTCCTCCTTAACACTTCGCTGTTGTCTGTTTTGGGTGAAAACCTCAGAGGTGCTATAATTCTTAGGAATACATTTTGAGTGATATGTTTTGACGACGAGTTTCAAGGAAATTCTGTTCGTTATGTAAATATTTTTATTTTTATAACATCCTGATTCTAGATAAATGGGAAGCGATTTTTCGGGGGCTTTATTAAGTTTTCCAGAAAGTAGAAGTTCATAGATATGCTGTTTTAGCTCACGATTAGTTGTTTTTAAGCATCTCCTGAAAGCAGCTGCTGTTTCCGAACTGTGATTTTTTTTTTTTTTTTTTTTTTTTTTTACCTGAGCCGTGAGCACTACTGCAAACCTCGGGAACCGGATGAGTGCGGATGTAATCCGAGTGTTTCCCTTCCACTCCACCCCCCACGGCAGAACAAAAGCCTGATGGGTAACATGACACTCCTGTCTAGTGGTCCTCTCAGACCTCCCCCACCACACACACACACATACACACCAAAATGCTGCTCCATTGCTTTCGAATGCCAGTTTATACTTGATGCGTGACTTTAAAGAGGCAGTGGCATTGTTCACACACTCACCTGCATATCTCATGTGAGTCCGGAAGATGTAAAGGCGGCTGAATTTGGTGATTTGGAGCACTGTCTTTCTTTAAAGATTTCTGCTGTTGTCATGAATAAACCATTTTCGTGTTTATTCTCAAAAATCCAGAAAACGAATCCACACACCAAAGTTCAAAGGCTATATTAATTAAAACTCATTAAGGGAACCTCATTAGTGTTAGTGCTCTGTTTAGGATGGTAGAGACATGTGTGATTTGAGACACAACATTTCCGAATTTCTGAAGCGATGCTCCGAACAAGTTTGGTTCATACGCACAGCAGCCATCTTGTGTATGCAAACACATAGTTAGAAGCAAGTATCATTCATCCTGGAGAGGTAGCTATGGGCTGGACATGTCAACACATCATTAAAGACTAGCTGACCTGTGTTTGAACTCGTAATGTACGCTGTGTGTGTAGGACGAAACTCCAGCCATGTGCCGTTACAGTAAAGTGTCTCTTACTCCAGTAGATCAAAATCGTTATATTCATATATGTATATTAATTTGTGGATTAGATTTCTTGAAGAAATACTGGATCATGCCATCATGTGCTTCCTGTGTCTGTACACATGGCACCTTTATGGTAAACAAAGCACACAGTGGAGACTCGAATCATTTTTCTTGCAAAAATCAGATATAGAAATAGAGATTATATGATATATAACTTTTTAAAAATGAGCTAATGAAGGATGGGTCTTTATATAAAGTGCATCACCGCTACTAATATCTTCATAATATTTAAAAATCGCAGTAAAGGGAAATATGATCAACAAGAGTGTGTGTTTAAATGCTGAATACATAAGCCGAGCTGGTTTTACATTTTTAGAGTTTTGTGTTTTCTTGTGCTTGTGTCAGCATTCTGTATATACAGCTAAGGACTGGGGGGGGGATGTCATAACAAGGGTAAACTATTTTGGTTTTGATGTGTGTTATATCCTTGACCCTCGCCTCAGTGATGTCTTTCCAGCGGTTACTTGTCTGCCTTTTCCAAACGCATTTGTTTATTTCAGCGCTGTTTTTTTGGCTGTGGTTCACATGCACGATATGTATTATCTAGAAATTGACAGACTCTTTACAGTGCCTTCGTCGGTGGTTAAACAAATTCCTCGTGTTTCGTTGACGCGGCGATCTTGCTGTTTATTGTCTATTGTGTAACTGAGTTTCCTAACCAGTGTTCCTAAAGTGCTTAGGATGCCACGTCTGAGTGGTGGATTTATTTATTTATGTATGTATGTATGCATGTGTAATAGCCTCCTGGTGGTCCAGCGGCAGGATCTCGCATTCTCATTGCTGCAGTCCGGGTTTGATTCCCAGGCAGGGCGCTAACCCAGCCAACGAAGAGTTAACTCTCAGTGCCGGTCCCAAGCCTGGATTAAATGGGAGGGTTGCGTTAGGAAGGGAAGCTGGTATAAAACCTGTGCCAAACTGAAACCTGTGGACCAAACGATCCGCTGAGGCGACCCCGAACAGGGAGCAGCCGAAATGACGACAAAATGTATTTATTTGTAATTGACTGTGTTTAAAAGTGCATTAGTTCAGCTTAGTCTTCCAAGATTAGGTTTCTGATGATTGATTCCCGCCCATGTTCTCGAAGCTCCGCCCCCTATTATCTTGTGTAACGAGGCTGACATGAAGCACATCCAAACACAGACGATCAATCCGCATCAGAAATCAGTTTTCCCAGACAGGGTTTCCTCATCAGATTTATACTTTAGAGTCATTATTTGTAGAGAAATATATATATTATATCCTGATATACGCGCTCTGTTTTAATCGCTCACTAGTTTCTAAGAGGTTCCCGTCGCCCACCCCGAGATGGACGCATGAATAGGCTGCATGTGTGCAGGAAATTAAACCTCTCAAACAAATGGAAGATGAGAGCTGGACCACATCCATTGATAAAATCATACAGTTACATCATTGGATGTCCGTGTGTGTGTGTGTGTTTCCCCATGATCATGTCCACCTTTTCAATTTTCTCTCATTTGCCCATCTCCAAAGCGAGAGATGCATTTGCATGTAAATTTGCGAGCATGCAGATGAAAGGCTCTCTCCACCATTAATCTATTCATTAGTTTGATTTAATTCGAAGCCGTGGTGTTTGTGCACGCGTGAAAGGGAACACGTCAAACAAAAGCACACGCCATTGCGCTGGCCCTTCTCTTCGGGGGTTTGTCACAGTTTGAAAATGACCATGTGATTCTCGAGGATGGGAGCGCAGCCTTTAGTAGCGGTCGTCTTATTGAGATTAATCGGAGGTCTGTGTGGTTGAGCAGCGACTAGAGCGGCTTGTTCATCTGAACAGTCCGAGTATATTCTCATAGATATTTCAGAAAGAACTGTTTTTCCTTTGTTTTTGAATGAACATAAATGTACACTACATAAATATTTCTACCTCGTGACAACAGTTTGTGTGAGGAGGTGAAATATGTTGTTTTTTCGGGAAAATTTCACAGAGCAAATTAGTAAAATAAATAAAAAGGATTTTATTTATTAAGCATATTTAAACATATCTGATGCAAAGTGCAACACTTTAATAATATCATATAACATTATATGAATAAACATCATCATAAGCTTTATAAATAGCGGAATACAGAGCGGCCCTCATGGGAAAGAGGGGAATGTTTTAGAGTTTAGAAAAGTCTCGGTCAACCTTTTGTCTACGTACGATGACGCGGGACAGATAGAAGAAGTTGTTTACAAGATCTTAGTGTTTTGTTGGGAAAGTAAGGAGGCAGGGTTTTTTTTTAACCTGAAAGAGGAATTTGAGAGCCTTATTTAAAAAAAATAAATCCATTTAAGAGAGAAGTGTCTCAGAATATATTCGTCTTAGCTTTGACTTTAGGCCATGCATGTTAGAGGAGAGGAAAAATAAAACCTTCCCTCGATGGTGAAGGACGAGGATAGAAATTAGGAGAGAATCTAGAGCTTAATTAATAGAAGAAAAAAAAAACGTTTATTTGTAAACCTTATGAAACAAACTCTTCATTTTATCTACTGATATGTGAAAAGATGATGAGTCACTAATTCTCCTCATTCACTAATGCTAAAACTGCTAGCGGCCTTCTGTCGCTCATCTCTAGTGGATTCCTTGTAGATGATATTCCCTGATTAGCTAATGGTCAAGGTTAGTGTTAGCTGTTTATTTGGACTGCAGTGAGTTGGTTTTGTTCATTTTGTCTCTGGGACACAGCAATAAACACATTAACAAAGGGTCAGCTGCAGTCTCTAACAGTCCAGTGTTTGTATTAGATCCCGATATGCCGGTGCAAAACTGTGAAGAAGCATCTCGCTAGGAAAGAAAGAAGAAAACATCATCTTGACTCGGAAACTCAGGCAGTCCCGTCAACCTGAAGTGACGTCAAATCAACATCTGTAGTGAACACTTTTTCACAAACCGTGTTGATTTTTTTTTTTTAGCTTTGTAGTTAGCATTTTAACACACTGCGGTCGAAAATGAAGCTCTGGCTTCCTGTTTCCGAGGAAAGTCGAATGCAGAGATGTTACCCGCTCTGTATCGCTTTTCTGACAGCTCATTGGTCAGAAAGCCACTAATTTGAGATGTCTATTCAGATCACTTCTCTTATTTTTTCCCCTAGTTATTTCAGACGATTAAATGGTCTGTTAGGTCTCTGTGTTGCAGTTTGGCTCCAGTCTTGATAGTACTGGATCTGCGCCTGTACAAACTGGATTATGCTTTTTTTGAGAGGTAAAGCCTTGTATCCAGAAACCTTTCACAAGAACCACATGTTCCATCCCGAGCTGAGAGTTTCATCGCGTGAACTGAACCCATTTCGTTTGCAGATCATGGTACTGCAATCATATAAGACATGCATCACAACACTTCCTCACAAGCTGCTAAGGAAATGGTGCTTTTTGCATCTTCAAGAATGCCAACGAAAATAAATGACTGAACAATAAAACGAAGGATTCTGTGAGCAATTTACGTACAGTTTTAAAGGTCCAGAACGAATGTGATCATATGGTGATTAGAATAGTTATTAAAAACTGATGTTATGATATTTTTGCGGTAGTCGTGATGTGGAGTAGCGTCTACCTCACACTGCTCGCTTTACTGAGTTTATCTAAAACATTTTGCCAGATAACAGATGTATGTGCTGCCTCTTAAATAAATCTACTAATGCACATTCTGACCATTTTCACAAAACCATTTCATTCCCTTATGAACTCTTGTTGGAACTTTGGTGTGGATGCTGTCTTTAATTTACTGTCATTATGAATGAGTCCTGGAAACCATACTGCTTTTGTTTCCACATTCGTAAATGTAGACGTGTGCAAAAGGCTAATTTACGCTGCAATTCAGCTTAACTCAGATATATAATTTATTTGATCGCCATGGGTTCAACATACAAAGTAATGGACTTCCCCACATTATTATTAATGAGTTATCCAGCACATTATGATGAGTGGTGCATATTTTCCGTCTCGAATCAGATTTAGCCCTCTAATAAATGTCATGTTATTGATCGAATACTTGCATATACAGTATAACTCATTTAGAATTCCGTTACGTTTGATATAAGCATTCACTCTGATTTGATGTCACTTGCTGAACTCAGGGGTGGAGGAGACCTTCCCCGATTTCCCGAGTAGGATTTCCACGTTTAGGGGCAGTTTTTCCTTGTCGTATGTTAGGAATTACCACTTATGAACTTCAGCTGATTGAGGCATCCTGCTGCGTTCTTGACAAAGTTACAACCTGTAATTCCCTGCTGCAGTAAAGTTTTCTCTCGGCTTGTCGTTCAGACCCAGGGTAGACTTCTCAACTAGCGGTTTCATCCCCGTATACAGCCTGATATCAGATCAACATGGCCGCTCGGGTGAAGTAGCTATTCGTGAGATTTACATAATCTAACATTAACAAACAGAAGATATCTTCTTTCGTGTAAACGTGCATGGTTTTTCCTCCTGAGGTTGAAACCGGTGCTATTACTCGCAAATTAACTCTTGCAAGCCACCACCAACACAGCCTTAATGTTTCTGCCCCTCCCCCTTTATCTCTCTTCTCTCTTCCTTTATCTCACCCCCATTCCCCCACTCTCTCTCTCTCTCTCCCTTCCCCTTTATCTCTCCGCTCTCTTCCTTTATCTCTCCCCCTCCCCCTTTATCTCTATCCCATCGACCCCGTGTGGAGTTCCAGCTGTAAATAAGGCGTGTTGTTTTCTCTGGATGAGATTAACAAGCAGAATTAGGAGCAACTACACTTGGGAGGTCGTCATTATCTCGTATGATTTTTGGGGAAACACCGGTTAAAGATTTACTCAACAGCATTTGAAAACAAAACAAATCAAAACGATGAACAAGAAACAGTAAAATAAATCAAAACCGCCTTAGGAAGATTTATAGCCTGAGCTGTGAACCTCCCAGCACCTGGCCTTGTAAGCCTTATAAGATGGTATATATTTGTGAGGCTTGATTTTTTGCCATTGTCTCAGTAGTGTGGGGTTGATGAACTGATGCCAAGGTTCCATAATCACGTCCAATGCTAGTAATTTCCTACTTACCACTTTTGAAAAACCAAAAGAAAATTCCCTTTCAAGCAGAAATTCCTTCTCAGGATGTTAAATCAACATGGCTGCTCGTGTGTTTTTAAGATATTTTGTGAAAGCTTAAACAATTCTCATATGCAGTAGACTGCAAAAATTAGATGTGGTACAGCAGTTCTCACACACACACACACACACACACACACAGCATCGTCTGGCTCATTGTAGTAAAAGTACCCTTAAATGAGATCTGCTTTATTTGTTTGTTTATTTGTGACTTGACAAATCCTAATTCCTCCTCATTTTCTTTTCCAGAATACCAGTTTTACTGGTTGCGTGTTCTCCACAAAGCGCTATTGTTCTGCCAGCTGTTGTTCATTGCAGATTGGTGCTTCTCTATCGCTCAAGCTCTTTCCCCTATTGTGATATAATCCACTTTGCTGTTTGTCACAACTGAGATCGCAGGAAGCGAAAAACATCTTCCTTATAGTCGTGTGAGCGTCTCTAGAGTCTTTGTGTTTAATCTGTGACGGTGTATCCTCCTGTTTGCTCAGTGTCTCAGATGTGTCTGCTTCTTTTGTCTCGCTAGCATACAGTAATAATGCTGAGTTCAAGACAAGGTTCTCCACCTTCAGGCAGGGAGAACTAGTGAAAATGAGCTAGTCTCCTTAACTAGCCGTTCCTTCCCCCCTCAGAGTGTGACATCAAATCAACATGGCCGCTCACGCCGTGAACAGTGTGAAGCTTAAGCATTGTGCCATGTGAAGGTTTTTGTTTTCTCCAATCCGCTTATTTGGGAATGCCAGTCTATCGGTTGGGAGGTTGTTAACCTGTTCATTAGCACATCTGTGTGATCCAATACTCGATTATTTCTTTTACTCCACAATACGGATTACGTTTAGTAAAGGAGCTACCACTCCGACTGCTACTAGTATGAATGAATGAGTTGAGTAAAACCGATCCGGATAACTAACTCGAGTAAAAGTGAAAGCACTTGTACAGCTAGGCCATGACTTGTGATGCAGGATTTGTGTTTCAGAGCAGTGATGTTCACTGTAAATGAAAAAAGAAACTTATTACAGCACATGCCTGTTGTCTGGGAAAGAATGTTATGTATGGCGGTATGTACCGTCTACCTAGATGACGGCATCATTTAGCATGATCATAGTTTCCTGTAAAAAAAATTAAAAAAATAAAATATATATATATTATATTATATTGATCAGCCTATAATCTTCAAATGCTGCGGGTAAAAGGAAATAGAAATAAAAAGCAAAAAGATAATCAATTTTAATGAACCTAGATGATTTTTATTTGCCTCATTGTAGATTTGAAGCCTGCTTCCAGTCTTTATAAGCGTACATCATGATGTACATGTTTTTGACCACACCCCCTTCTTCAAGCTGTAACCGAGACGAATGTTTACAATGGATATAAAATTTCCACTCCTACTTAAACAGCAGTTTGTTTTGATGGGAGAAAAATGAAACAAAGATGAATCATATCAGAACATTTCCAACGTCGGTGTTTAAATTGTGACCTAAAACCAAAGTGACTAAAAATATTTGGCTATGTGGCTAAGTTGAGAATCCACCAGTCATCTGGCCCATGAGAAATAGTAGCTAGTACATACCTGTGTTCAACTGAAGTGACTCAGCTGTTCTACTGAAAGATCCACAGGCCACTAAGAGCTCGCTAAGCATCAGCAGGATCTCGTTGTTCCAGGGTATCTCTCAGGCAAGGGCTAAAAACAATTTCTAAGGCATTGGATATAATCACTGGACACTGTGAAGACATTCGTGAACAAGTTGAACAAAAATAAGCCACAACAGTGACATTACCAAGAACAGGCCATACCTCCAGAATTGATGAGATGACAGAGAAAACTGGTCAGGGAGGCTGTCAAGATGACTACAGCGTACATATTACAGGAGGTGCAGCCCTTTCTGGGGAGTACTGGTTGCTCCCTGTGTGCGATACTTATCTCCTGTATTCTTCATCTGTCTGGGCTTTGGGCCAGGGTGGCAAGAATGAAGTCATTTCTGATGAAAAAACATCCAAGTTCAGCTAAACTCTCCCACAATCATGTGGAAAATGTGTTATATTTTGAAGAGACCAAGATTGAAGATTTTGGCCATCATAGTATATCTGGCGCACACACACACATCAGGAGAAGAACAGCGTGTCCACAGTGAAGCATGATGGTGGCAGGATCTTGCTTTGGCACTGGAACTGGGGCTTTAGTGAACGTGGAGGGAATCATGAATAGCTCCAAGTACCAGTCAGTTTTGGCCCAGAACCTGCTGGTATCCGCTAGAAAGCTGAAAACCTTCACCTTTCAGCATGACAATAATCCAAAGCACACATACAACTCAACAAAAGAATGGCTTCAGTGCAAAAAAAGAAAAGAAAAAGAAGAAAAGGATGATATGACCTAGCCTGAGCCCGGATCTGAATTCTATAGAAAATCTGTAGAGGGACCTGCACTGGAGATCCCCCCCCTCAATCTGACAGATCTGGAACATTTTCGCAAAGAAGAGTTGGAAAATATTCCCTAGTCAAGATGTGCCAAGCTGATGGACTCTTACCCAAACAGACTTACTGAGGGCTGGAATAATATCAAAGGCTGCTTCAACCAAGTGTTAGTACAGGCGTATGCACACTTACACAATGAGGTTATGGTAAGTTTTTTTTTATTTTTTTTATTTTTTTATCCATTTTCTCTGAAATCTGTCAGTTTAGTATTCGGTTGTATTGTTCAGGTTATAATTTTGTAGGTGGAAATTTTCTAATGTGTTATTTGATTCATTTTTTACACTGATCAGGCATAACATTATGACCATCTGCCTAATATCGTGTCGGTCTCCCTTTTGCTGCTAAAACTGCCCTGACCCGTCCTGCACTGTGTATTCTGACAGCTTTCTATCAGAACCAGCATTAACTTCTTCAGCAATTTGAGCAACAGTAGCTCGTCTGTTGGATCGGATCACACGGGCCAGCCTTCTCTCTCCATGTCCATCAATGAGCCTTGACCACCCATGACCCTGTCGCTGGTTCACCGCTGTTCCTTCCTTGGACCACTTTTAATAGATACTGACCACTGCAGACCGGGAACACCCCACAAGAGCTGCAGTTTTGGAGACGCTCTGATCCAGTGGTCTAGCCATCACAATTTGGCCCTTCATCAAACTCGCTCAAATCCTTACGCTTGTCCATTTTTCCTGCTTCTAACACATCAACTTTGAGGACAAAATGTTCACTTGCTGCCTAATATATCCCACCCACTAACAGGGGCCATGATGAGATCATCAGTGTTATTCACTTCAGCTCTTAGTGCTCATAATGTTATGGCTGTTCGGTTTACATCACAGAAACCTGCAGGCGTGTAAGTTTGATCAGTTGTATCTATTGATGCTGTGAGCTTGTTTCTCTGATGTAGAAAATGGAAAGATATACAAGGTTCATGCTCTACATTAATGACGTGACTTTTGGGATGAGTGTTCAGATAAATCAGTTAATGCAGTATAATAGTGTACTGTGTACACGACTGCTGTCGGAAAACAGTCGGTAGTGTTCATGTAAACACAGGGTCACAGTCACACCAGGTCGTTTGTCTGAAGGACGATTTTAATGCAAAGCGGGTTGCTGTTGCCGTCCTTCCTCTAGCCTGCTGGGTGGCACGACTCTTAACAGCTTTCATCGCCCCTCTACTGTTCCACTTTTTCTTGAACAGCGCCTCATACTTACTTACTTATAACAGACCCAATACTCCACTTTCCCTCCACCTCAGCACTCCTCTTTACCCAAAGCCTTATAGTTAATCTTCTATATGGCTGACTTCCACTGGCTACACACACTGCCTTAAAGTGAGTGGGAGAAGGCAAGGAAGAGCGAAAGAGAGCAAACACTTCAGTGCTGTGTGTGTGTGTGTGTGTGTGTGTGTGTTAATGGCTCTCAGCGGGTGTCTGGCTCACACGTGTGCCACCCGTTTGATCCTCTGCTGGAGGAGCTGGCCTGCAGCTTGGCCCCCTGCGTTTACTTACTCATACACACTGTGTCTCTTTCTCACTCTCACTCTCTCTCTCTCTCTCACACACACACACACACACACACACACACACACGCAAATGCAGGGCTACATTCAAATTAAACATACAAGATGATATGATTGTGATTGGACCAGATAATGTTATATGAGATCCTCACACTCATAAGGCATGTGTAAAATTGTAAAGTATTTCTCCTTGCTCTGGGCTGCTGCAGTGAAACTGTTTTAGGTGAGTTTAAAAGTAAAAGGAACTTTAAATACTTGGCTCTTTGTGATATCCGTACCAGGCTAATTGTTTTCAGCGCTGTGACGCATTTCCGTTTTTTAAATAGTGCTGCTCTCACGTTTCCAGTAGTATTGTTTTACTTTAGCGAGACAGTGACTTGTCCTTAATAACTCCACATCAAAAAGAGTGTCTGTCTTAAAGTACTTAATACAGAACCTTTTCAGTAAACAAATAAAATGTCTAGGGTACCGACGTGTCCCGTTTCAGCTCACGGTGATCCAGTGAGACGACGGTTTGTAAACGTACCTCGCAACTGTTTCACCCAATAGGAAGGTCTGTAGCAGAAAAGTTTCAAGCCAGATTAACGAGACGAAATCCACAGAGGGCCGCGGAGGATCGGCTAAACAGAGGAGTCTCGTTTACCAGGTTTATATGGTTGGTTCTGACATGTTTGGGTAAATAAATCTATGAATGCGTGACTGAGAAAATTGAGTCTGGGATACCTTTTAAAATATTCAGGTTAGCTGAAGCAAACTGGCAGAAAAACAGAAAAATCTGCTCCACAACAGGTCTCCAATCTGGAAGGTATCACTGGGCCGCTTTTAAGTACCGAATACAATGCGTGACTTGTACGAGTTGCTTCTTGTTCATCCTGATCTTTATTGACTCGTGAGATTTGGGGTTAAGTAATGCTCTGTAGAAAGTGATGGTTTACATGCTGCCTAACGCCCTTAACCCAGGTCACTCTTCCATCAATGCTCAGAAAAAAGTCTTCCATATGTTTTGTCATACAGATGAAGCAGATCTGTTGTTTAGAAGCGACGTTTTTGCTTTCTGATCGATCTCTGAATTCTTCCCACTTAGGTAGCTGTTCATCTTATAGATACTCAATAAAAAGTGTGTTGCAAATAACATAAATGAATTGATCTAGCCAAGGGTAGCTCTGAATGAACTGAATGTTCACTGCACAAACAAAGGCAAGAAAGCTGGGGTTAATGGAAGCCTGCCAAGGCATGCAGAGTCTGTACTGGAGATGGTTGGCATTCTGGAGACCCACAAGACATGTGGACATGGTTCTCTAATGTGACCAGATTGAACAACTCTCTATATTTGATATAGATGGGTGGAAACCCATCATAAAAACACAACACACCAGAGTGAAGCCTGGTGGTGGGAGCATCATGCTGTTCAGGTTATTTAGCTAGCTAAAGTTTTACAGGAGGTTAATATAATGTTGAGCCCAACTTTTGTCTTTTGTTGTGCAAAAAGTCAACATTTTTTAATGTTTCTTCATCTTCCACTTGGCATGAATCCTCAGTATTCTGAATTTTTTGACTCAGTCTGCCCAGCCAACAGCAGCTGTTGACTGTCCAGAAGGATTTGTCCTGTTATTGTTTATAATGCGAGGGAATGTTTTTAGTGGCTTTGTGTCTTGGGGCGTGATGGAGAAATCAGAGTAACCAAGAATATTTAAACTCTTAATAACCTTTTCGGTTATTCCTTGTGACTCCCACATGCTCAGAAACCATCTACTGCCCTAAACAGAGCATTGTTCTTATTCTTCCTCTTCTACATCTCCTTTCTTTAGCGATAAAATGCAAGAGTATTGGGCAGTTTTTTTGCCTTTTTGTTGTTTGTTTTTTGTTTTCTGCCCCCTTGTTGACACATTCACATGACGTATAAAGGCAGACACCTCTGTGATGGCCCTCCTACCCCCTCCACCCATCAAATAAACATCACGTACACATTGATATTCATGAGGCATCGATTGGCCGTAGGCTTTCCTGGTGTTTCTTATTATGTGGTGGAAACTTTTATTTAGGTGCCTCAGCTAGCACTTGAACACACTTCAGCACCATCCTCTCGCCAATAACACTAACACAGTGTCTTAATTGCAACCCAGTAACATGTCTTTTTCTATGAACCTTAACTTCTTGTCATCAGTGATACTAAAAAATTAAAACGAAATGTTCACCTCACATCGGTTCTTGTACACGTGAGCTTTCGTCTGAACAGTGTCCAGATTCTCCTTTCGTTATGTAAGAGTTAGCAGACACCCTGAGTTGTAGCGCAGAAATGTTTTAGAAATTGATACGCTATTTTGTCAGATGGACCATTACCGAAGAGTAATGACTTACTCACCGTCTTGTCTTGTCCAGTTAGCCAGTTAGCGTCCCAGCCCACCTTCCTCCTCCACGCCTAGACGTTCGCTCTGCACGCAATAACACTCAGAGCTCCTAGCCTGGTGTATTTTCTCAGCTGTGTGATCAGTGCTGATGCATGAGGTGACCTCCTCTATGGGTCAGCTAAAGAAATTTTGCAGAGATGATTGGTGAAGGATTTTTTTTTTTTTATACCTCCTTTTTTTGGGAGAATTTTTTCCAGAGAAGCATTTTTCCAGTTTATTTATTTTTTCCAGGTGTACAGTTACTGCTCTCTTCTGTGAATTGCAGTGCAATCTTCTATGGACATGGGAGCTGGTTTTGAAAACGGTTGTGGAATAAATTATCTCCATTGGAGGTTGTTGTGTCTGGGTTTTGTGTGATCTGATTGTAAGTGGACTGCAATAGGTACAGGAGTCCAGTGTGTGTCTCAGAAATGCATTGTGGTCCAGTCACCCAAACCACCTTTAGATGTGGGCTGTAGGTGCAGCCTGTTTCACGAGTGGCATCATTCACGTCAGTTGATTGTGTATCTTTATGTCCATCTCGAGGATTAAAAGCAAAACCAAAACCCTTCTGTCTATCTTCTTTCCAAGTTGAACTCTAATGTATAACAGTTTCATGCACTGTGACCTTAAAGAGACCAACAAGTCTATAAAAGTTCCTGCGGTCATTATGATTGTTGTCGTCTCAAACGTCACATTCAGAATTATTTAGTAATCTAAAAATCCAGAATTCTGCTAATCAAAGCTGACCTTACCTTAGGTTTAAGAGGGTTTTTTTTTAAATGGAAGCACTCTCTATAATAGGAAAACTTCTTATATTTGTATTTAGAATGTTTTGCTGAATAAGGTTTAGTGTAGTGTGTAAATATGTGATTTAAGACAAATCTTTAGTTTGAGTTGGGCACGCGGAGTCATGTTGTTCTAAGCTGCCTCCACTATTTATCACACGGATACGACACATTCATTTCTAAGGATGTGCACAAGCGACGTGTGAAAAATGGCCACAGGATACATGTGATGGCCATTTCTTGTGTGCAGAATTAAGAGCAATTATAAATCATACCACATAACATGTATAGTGTTGGAGTCGCAGCCATAGTCTGAAAATACTACACTGAATGACCAGCGTAAACGTGTCTGTTATCGGTGTAATAGCAGTCCCTTCATGCCCTCCAGCAGAAATGTCGTATGAAATCTGATTTCAGACTGGTCATTGGAGTCATGTTTAGGTGTAAACAGATATGTGATCAGATGTTAATTCCAGGTGTGATTAGCTTCATACTTTATAATGTTTCTTGATATTTTGGGACTTGGGATATTTTTGCAGTGACACGGTAAATAGTATCAAAACGTTTACTATTACATTATTTGATGCATCTGGTCATCTTTTATTAATCTAATTTCATGTATCTTGTGCCATTAGTTAAATTCTCCTGAGAGCTGTATCAGGTTAAATAGATATACTGCTGTGAATAGATTCCAGTGTAAGGTGTGTTTCCAGCATGAAAAGCTCATCAGCCTGAGCCCAACTCTCGTCTTTTGTTGCGCAAAAAGTAAATATTTTTTAATGTTTGCCGATCTTCCGCTTACCGTGACTCCTCAGAGCTGACCCGGCATCGAGACTCGATGTGCTGAGCCAACAACAGCTGTCGCGCATCTAGAAGGATTTGTCCTGTTAGTGTTTATAATGCGAGGGGAATGTTTTTAGTGGCTTTGTGTCGAGGGAGGTGAACTTGGCATAACCAAGAATATTTGAACTCTTAATAACCTTTTTGTTGCTTTGTGTCAGTTTGTTTACAACTCCCAGTTGCTCAGGAACCGTCTGCTGCCCTAAATATACATCTGTAGTGTGGATCCTGTGGCTTTAGGCCAGCCAGCTAGAGCAGACATGCACGCTGAAGTGTTTTCCTTCTCCCTGTGGGCATGCAAGGATTGTAGAATTTCATCCTCTCCGGGACAAAATTGCCGTCGCAAGGTACCTGCGGCTGAATGCTGCAAACTTTATTGTGCGCATCACAAAACCTCTCGACAAGAGCTTGTCTTTTATCTACCATCCACCGATTATCTTTCAGCATGACCATGCCTGATGGAGCGGCAGCAGAGTTTGTGCGTCGCTGACCTGCCATGATGCTCATCATGAACAGTTTATAACCCACATAGTGAACTAGCCAGCCTTCAGCTTTCATTAAAGTTGCATTAGGGAAGATTATTATTATTATTATTATTATTTAAGTTTAGTATTAAGTCTGTATCAAACTTCCAATCTATATATCACACAGCTCTGCCCCTTCAGTCTTAAATATCTATAAAATGGCACATCTAATCACACAAACAAGTATTTCAGACCAAAAGTCTGTTTTCTAAGCTGGAGACCTAATGCACTTTTGCTAAGGCAATGACCTCATTTTTTGTTTTGTTGATCATGTTCTACATATTTTACCTGTAAAGGGTGAATGATTTCTTTGCCATAATCTCAGAGCATGCTGCTCAGAGACTGACTATGGGCTGAATGTTTCTCACTTTCCTGTTAATTTCTACAACTAATCCCAGCTCAGCTCAGCTCAGCTAAAAAAAACTCCTTCCAGATTGTCTGGACAAATTCTTAGAAAGTATTTTTGTTCTTTCCCCTAACTTAATTAGCAACAAAAAAAAACCCCTACACACTGTATATAATAAAAAGCTAATAAAATCTCTCCGCAGTTCCCCATCCAATTATAAAATCCCTTTTTTTTCCCCTGTCCTTTACATCATGTTTATTTCATCCCCTGGTCTTTGACAGCCACATGACCACAATCGTGCCTATAGTGGTCCCCTGCGTGGCTGAAGGTAAAAGGTCGAGTGTTCCCCTGTGGCCATGATGTTGATTTATGGTTAGTGGATTTTCAAGTTGCAAGTGTTACACACACACACACACACACACACACACACACACACACGCACACACACACGCAGACGCACTCACAGACGGACGTTTGTGTTCTCTGCAGTGTGTATAGTCTTAACATATAGGCTGTCCAGTACAGCATGTTACAATATGGATGTAGCAATACTCACCCACATGAAATATTTGTTTTAAGCAGATATTATTAGCTCTTTCTGGGATGGTTTTGCTCATTTTTTTTTACTATTTAGATCAAGATTTTGTTTGGTTGTTACGAACGAACCACAGCTGAGATTAGAAATGCATTGCATCCAAACTTTACATCTGAACCTTGACTATTTTCAGCTTGTGTTATTTTAAACTGATTGCTCAAGGAGTGTGTGGCGCTGTATAGACTCCTTCTGCTCTCTTACACACACACACACACACTATAATGTAGGTAATGTAGGCTTTAGCTGCTGCATTACACAACTTCAACAATTCTCTTCTCGTACCCTAGATGTCCAAAACTTTGTGGACACCTGCCATCCAGCTCCAGATTTATTCCCTCTGTGTTTGCTGTTATAATGCGCTCCACTTCTGCGGCTTTCCACTAGATGTTGGAGTGTGGCTGTGGGGATTAGTGATCATTCAGCTAGAGCATTAGTGAGATCAGACACTGATGTTGTCTGAGTGACGAGGTCTGGGGTTCAGTCGGTGTTCCAGTTCATTCCAATTGTGTTCAGTGGGGTTGAGTCGGAGTCAGGGCTCTGTGCAGGACACTCCAGTTCTTCCACTCCAACCTTAACAAACCATGACTTCATGGAGCTCAGGGGCTTTATGCACAGGGGCATTGTCATGCTGGAACAGGGTTTGAGTTCCACTGAAGGGATATTGTAATGTTACAGCAGAGACTTTCTGTTCTGTACAACAGTTTGAGGAAGAACCACTAATGGGTCTAATAGAGCAGTTAATTAATGAATAGTGAATAAACATGTTAATAATTCTGTCAGTTGGACAGACTCAAGAATTTATAAGGCTGTGTGCAGGGCTAGCTGCCAAATTAACTACTAAGAAAGCCACTGAAGGCTCTTCTAATTACAGTCATAGAAGGTGAGGAGATACAGTGAGGCCAGGAGGTAGGTTAAATCCAGATGAGAAGCAGGGTCATCATAGAGGTGAGGATAATAACAGGCTGTTCTCACTGCCAGGATTTGCCGCAGGGTGCCAGGTGCAACACAGAGTGGTAATTTCTTTTAACTAAATCGCCCCTTTTTCCCTTCGTTTAGGTACATGTACTGGACAGACTGGGGGGAGATCCCTAAGATTGAAAGGGCAGGTATGGATGGCACAAATCGAGCCGTGATCATCGATACAGAGATCTACTGGCCCAACGGGCTCACGTTGGACTACACCCAGCAGAAGCTTTACTGGGCCGACGCCAAATACAACTTTATTCATCGCTCCAATCTGGATGGCACAGGGAGGTAAGTCACATGACGTTCAATGACCTTCAAGCCCACATTTAATCGAATTTGTATTTCTTTTCTTTTTTTTTTATATATATTATGAGATGTATGCTTGTGTATTCACTGCTGTGATGTTTGTCACTCTCAGAGAAGTGGTAGTGAAGGGCTCTCTACCACACCCCTTTGCCCTAACGCTGTACGAAGACACGCTCTTCTGGACTGACTGGAACACGCACTCCATCCACTCGTGCCAGAAGCAGAACGGGGAGGAGCACCGTGAGATCCACTCCAACATCTTCTCACCCATGGACATCCACGTCTTCAGCCAAAAGAGACAGCTCATGGGTAAACACTTAGCAGCTTTTGTGGAGTTCTTTACACAGTGAGCTTCCTGAACACACTACTGGAATTTAACAGCAGTCAGTGCTTTTAATAAAAGAAGTGTAATGTAACACAAAGCAGTCTCAAGAGCCATGGCTCACTGTAGCATGTGGGATCTTTTAGCGGCGTCTTTTGAAACAATGCACAAAGCTCTCATGGCTTGTTTGGTAATACAACTCTGCAGAGATGATTATGGCACAGTTACCTTTATGCCTCTCTGCGCCACGGCCGCACAATGGGGGCCCTGTTTGGATTGAATGCAGAGAATTTCTCATGGCTGAGAGAAAAGCCAGGGACATGCTCATAGCACTCGTCAGAGCGATGCTTCTCTCTCTCTCTCTCTCTCTCTCTCTCTCTCTCTCTCTCTTCCCCTCTCTCTCTCTCTCTTCCCCTCTCTCTCTCTTCCCCTCTCTCTCTTCCTCTCTCTCTCTCTCTCTCTCTCACCCCCCCTTTCTCTCTCTCTCTCTCTTCCTTTCTCTCTCTCTCTCTCTCTGTTTGTTCGTTCCCAGGTGCCACATACGCCTTATGAGAAATGCGTTGCTAAATGTTTCCATTACTTCTCTTTACATAATTACGTTCCTGCCAATCCAAGTTTCTGCTTTTTCAAAAAAGTCGGACTTGAAGGGAGTTTCAGGCAACACAGCCCTTTAGTGCTTTGGATATTTGTTCATGATGAGGGGTGATTGGACTTTGTAAGCCAGCTGTATTTGTTTTGAGCTAACTGTGTTTACAGGCACAGGTTTCTCTCAAACACTTGTAAAGCTGCAGCGCTGATTTCTGGAACAAAGAGTAAGCGCTAGCAAGGAATGAGGTATAGAACATACAGAGGGCTTAGACATACCTTCACACACACCTACAACGGTCCTGATGAAGAATTTAGACACTTAGACCTCTGAAGTACTTTTCAAAAATCTAATTTTAAACAGCATGTTTATTATTTTTCAATCTTTAAATGTAACACTCTGTTTATTGGGAGATTGTTTTGTCCAAGTAGTTTTTAAAGCCACTGATCTAGAAATAAGTCCCGTAACTGTGCGTACGGTAGGAATGGCAGGATCAGGTATAAATAGGAATTTCACAAATGTTTGGCTTAAAGATGTGACTGATATGAGAGTTGATCATAGAAACAAGATCTCTCTCATCTGAGACGTTTGTGAAATCACTATGTCTTATTGTTGAGCAAAGCAAAGACTTTTCTGTCAACTAACCTGAATACAGTGGGTATCATTAGGTAGCGTCAATAGGATATAGGATTCTGGAGGCATTGCTCCATGCTTCCCAGTCGGAAATACATTTCAGATGTTTCCCTTCCCGTGCTGAATTAAACAGTTTATGCTCAGCATAGACCACCTCAGGAGAAACGACGTTACCTCATTCAGCTTTACAGGCGATCTATGGGTATATACGTCTGCCTGCAAAGTGTTAACAGCTCACAGGATTGATTTTGCCTTCGCTCACTTAACAGAAAGCCTTGAATGCTTATTCCACCTGTTTAGTTTATAATGCTTTCCTTACTGCGTAATTAAAATGTAGGTCTGTAGTCATTTAAGCTTTGAAAAATTGTTTAAGGTAGCTTGGATAGTGAAGCATAATACGGGTTGATTCAATCCGTTAATTTAATTAGGATTAAAGCAATTAAGCAATTGAAGCTTGGTTAAATAAGTGTTTGGTGGGGTTTGTAAATGTACACTGCAATGTAAATGATGCCTTTGAATATTTTAGAAATGGAGAACCCGTTATCAAGAGCTCCTCTTAATTCAGATACACTTTTGGATATTCCTAAACAAGTTTACAAGGTAACTTGCATGAGGAAAACTAAATGAATTGGCCAAAGTTTCAGTGATAAAGCAAGTAGAAAAAGTTTGCAGATGAAAACTCTCAGATCAAGATGTTCATGTATGTACTGAAGCCGTTATCCCTGCTTGCATTAATCGAGTGTGTTGTGTCCGGTGTTGTCTCACAGACGTGACGAGTCAGTGCTCTGTGAAAAACGGTGGCTGTTCTCACCTGTGCCTGCTTTCTCCGGTGAAGCCGTACTATCAGTGCGCCTGTCCCACCGGCGTGCAGCTGCTGGAGGACAGCAAGACCTGCCGAGATGGTGAGATGATTTCTACATCTGTCTTACACACACACACACACACACACACAGACAGACAAAATACACTGATTTGGCTGTATCGCATTCCAATTAATAAGCTTGTGGGGGAAACAAAGAGCAGAAATCAATGAGTAGTAAGAGTTTTATATTTTTGTTTGACAAAGAACAGAAAAGGAAGGAATTTCTCCAATTCAGCAGCTTTTGCTTTGCCCCACGCTGCATCATGCAGAGATATGAATGATGTTGGTTTAGAGACGTTCCTTTTGTGAGAACTGGGCCGAAATTGTTGCTTTCCTTGCTCTCTTCACAGTCTGCAGCTAAAATTCGGCATCTCCTGTTTTCTTTTGCATTGCTGCCGGGAGTTTGTCTCTTTATATATGATCTTAAATACTCCTACTGCTGTAGAGACTGCCAGTCCTCTTCTCCTGTGTCTGGTTAATGCGGGAAGCCAGAGGTGCATGGTGGAGTCGAACCTGTAGTCTCTATAGCAACATGGCTCATTGCAGATGCATGTCAATCTAATAATGGAGGCCGCTTTCCTCCTTTAACCTCCCCTTTTTAATCTATTTGTATATTTATACAGTAATTTATATAGTATGACCAGCAGATTTTGGTAGATTTGGAAATCACATACCTACTATTACAGCGGTGAGCCTGTCCCCCAGCTGTTTTCTCTATCCAGTGCATTTTGCATTTGTGTTTTTCCTCAAGCCCCTATAATCATACTTGATCCATCAGAAAGTCGCATGCTGCCAGGGGCCTCCCAAGTGACCGGGACAAATTGTTCTGAAAATTTCAAAAGTATTATCATAGAAACTGTCACTTGCTATATATCCATGAGAGCAGTGATTTCATTTGCACATGATTCCATTTTATTTAGAGCCAGTGCAGATTGAAGGCTGGTTTTTGGAGTTGCAGAAAGCATTGGCTTTCAAATAACAGCTCTGCTAAACCGCTAAGCTAGTCCTGGGTAGTATTTCGCGCTGCCGCTCGCTCACAGTGCTGTGCTGTGGTGGCTGAACGCTAGTTATCCTGTTAAATTACAGTTGTTGCGTTTACTTTAGGCATCTTTCTAAAAATATGCGCTTGTTCTTTAGAGAAGGGGTTTGTAGGTAAAACAACAACAGAAAGAAATCCTGGACGCTAGAAAGATCTGGAAGAATATTTGACACTGTAATAATACCATTATTAATAATTCTCCCCTGACTCTTTGTTCAGGAGCAACTAAGCTGCTCCTCCTGGCCCGGCGCACAGACCTGCGACGCATCTCACTGGACACACCTGACTTCACCGACATCGTACTGCATGCTGAAGACATCCGGCACGCCATCGCCATCGATTACGACCCTGTAGACGGCCATGTCTATTGGACTGACGACGAAGTGCACGCGATCCGTCGCTCTCGGTTAGACGGCAGCGACACACAGCTACTCGTCACCTCGCAAGTGAATCACCCAGACGGCATCGCCGTGGACTGGATTGCACGCAACCTTTACTGGACCGACACAGGCACCGACCGCATTGAAGTGACACGTCTCAACGGTACCATGAGGAAGATCTTGATTTCTGAGGAGCTGGATGAGCCTAGAGCGATCGTCCTGGATCCTGTCTCAGGGTGAATCTCTTTATTTGTGTAAAACGAGCATGTTCTGGTCAATAAAGACAGACTGTCTGTGCACCATCGCTCAGGTACATGGTTATACATGTAGTGCTTTTCTATTAGGTTATATTACGGAGTGCAGAGAATCACGCCTTCACTCAAGCAACTTTGCACCTGTAGTGCAGTGGTATTGAGTGCAGTCATCATTTATGAACTCCTGCTCTCTCTCTCTCTCTCTCTCTCTCTCTCTCTCTCTGGCTCTCTTGTTCAGGCTCTCATCTCTCTGTTGCTGAGCAACAGTCTCCATGGCTGCATAGTGCGTCAGGTCATGATGGCTAGCTATAGTGGACAGCTCGCTCTCTCTCTCTCTCTCTCTCTCTCTCTCTCTCTGTCTCTCTCTGTAGAACATACTGTATGTAATTTCAGATGAAATTTTGTTGAGTGATCCAACCATTTGCCTATCCATACTTTTGTAAAGAGTTACATCACTGCTCAGTTGCACATCCTTGTTTCTCTCTCCTCCTGTTCATTTTGTCTTGCAGAGTCTACTCGCATCTAATTTACCTGAAAGCATTTTGTACTGCTTTTTGTTCATAGACTAATTTAATTGCACATCATCCAACAATTCATCTGAATCCCAGTGGTACATTCAGACTGGAGTGATTGATCTCATATTAGATTCTATTCAGTATTTCCACTAATCATTGTGTCTCTGATGGTGTTGTTCCTTTACTAGATACATGTACTGGACCGACTGGGGCGAGATCCCTAAGATTGAGCGTGCTACTCTGGATGGAACCGACCGAGTTGTGATGGTGAACACTTCCCTGGGCTGGCCCAACGGCTTAGCACTCGATTATTCAGAGAGGAAAATCTACTGGGGAGATGCTAAGACTGACAAGATAGAGGTAAGCTGTAGCTGTGTGTGCTGGTGATACTTCAACACAGCAAACTGGTTTAACTGGCCTCAGTTTTCAAGCTGCATACAAACACTGATTTATGTGTAAATTGTTATAAATTAAATAATACATAACAAAAAAGGAAAACTAATAAAGTAAAAGAAAACAGAAATAAACGGTGGCATATAAACAGAACTGCACAGAGCCGTAATGCCTCAGCTGCTGAAAGATTTAGCGTCCAATGATATATGATGCATTATTAAATATTTTCCTTGGTATCGCCATAAGTCAAAATAACATCCACATCTGCCTTTCAGGCTTTACCCTGATTGTTCATTTCATGCTCCCAGCTGTCTTTGCACTCAACCGTTTATGGAGTTTTTTTGGGTTTCACTAAATGCCAATGAGCTGTGTCGGATTTGTTCTTTGCCCTTTATGGCTGACCAACAAATGCACACGAGTGCAAAGACGATCATCATTTTCTGAAACTTTACACAGCTTTATTGAACGATGGATAAATGAAGCCCTTTGGTGCCTCAGGGTCATGTAAATAAGGCAGAAATTCATGTTTCTCTACATTTAGAGAAGAGCAGTGTACTCTGTGAGAGAGAGAGAGAGAGAGAGAGAGAGAGAACAGAGATAAAAATGCTATCTTGTGCATTTTTGCTATGAGATGTATAGTCATTGTGCATGAAAGAGCAACATAAAAGATTCACTAGCTTTTTAATTTTTAGATCTCCACTCCACTGTTCTAATGCGTTATTGATCCATGGCATAACAAACAGCGCTGCCTTGCTAACATGTTCATCTTAACTTATTTTTAGCAAACTCCGGCGTAGGCCGAAATAATATTACTTCAAAGTAGCCAGAAAAGCTTCCTAATGCTAACACAGCTGCTTGAAAGGCTGAAAAGAAACATGAGCAGCCTCTTGATCAGGTTTAATCATCTCATTAAGCCAAGTGATTGACATCGCTCCTAACCAATCACAGACCTTTTCTGGGACTGGTCTGAAGAGTCTACTCAAGACCATTACATTTACCTAAGCTTGGATGTCCACTTTATTTTGTTTTTATATGTGGCTTTTTGTAGGCTTTATATGTGCTTTTAATCAGGAAAACTGTGTCATAAGAACAGTGTTGGTGTATTCAGGACCTAGCTTGGGATTGTTAAGGCAACAGTTTCACACTTCCACACAATAGATGGTGAATTTGGCATGTTGCTTAAGCCACAGATCCCAATTCAACACTTCACAAACCAATTTTATATCGGAGTTTCTCATTGAGTGGGGGAGAGGAAAAAAATAAAACGAACACTGTTTACAAATGTCTGGGTGCAAATATACAAGCTATATTGATTAATTGAACAGCCCATGCATTTTCTGATTAGAGATGGTAGATGGGTGTGAGACGCGACACTGATGATGCAAAGGATGTGTTTTTGTGAAGCAGGGGGTCTTTTGTGCTTTGCCACTGTCTGGCAGCCTGCAGCGGTCCTACCCCATGCTGGGAGCACTGCTGCTGGCTTTGTCACAGCACCAGGAAGCTGACGTCGTCCCGTGCGGAGCTAGGAATTCACTTTCCTATTGTGTTAGCTCATTATAATTTGTGGGCTAGATTTAGCTTTGAGTTTGGTTTCTTCTTGATCTGAACTGCTCTGCTGCTCGACAGAAAGCAATTTTAAGCCTGGCAAGGTTGTGCTCGAGCTTCCCTCTGCCTGCCCACATGAAATTCAGCAGAGTTATTTCACATGGTTAATGGGAAGCCTGTAAATGTACCCCGGCAGAAAAACGGCCCCGCTTCTTGAATTACAAACCCGAGCCGTTCGCTCGGAGCCTGTAATAATGAAATGCAGCTTGTCGTGCTGTAGGTTGCCGCTGCCCAGCATGAAGCCGGTCCTGCTCCGTTTTGCTCGTGCCAATCCAAACTAATCTAAATGATTAGTCTCTGTTCACGTTTGTCGGTTTGGATGGCACGGCTCTCCTGCCCTCAAGTGGCCAAGTCTAAATCCTCTAACCTTACACCTCCGAGCCCCACATCATAGCCCCCCTGCTGTTCGGAAATCCGATAGTAAAAGTTTGGCGCTTCGTGAGGTGTCAACAGACTGGCAGCAGACAAAATGGAGATTTGCCAGACTGCTTAGGCCATGCCCACATGGGTGAGGTGCTGCTGTAGGTCTCTTCACACAAGCTGGCTTAGAAAAAATATAAGTGATATAAATTATACTGACCTATTTATAGATATTTCTAGAGATTTCTGTTAGTAGAGTATAAATATAGCTGTTTACACTTTTTAATAATCCCTGACACACACACACACACACACACACACACACACAAACAACAAAATCATATAAAATTAATCCAAGAAATTCTCTGTTTACAATAAATACAAGAAATTCAGAAACATTTCAGTATTATGGTTATTCAGGCATTTGATGGCCCAGATGTTGATACTGAACATTGCCGGTACAGATACGCAAAATGCAGTCCACCTTTTTTTTTTTGTCCACATTTTTCTCTAAGATCCAGCTCCAGTATCATGTAAATAAACTGATCTCGTGATACCCCTGAATTCTCACGTCAGCAGTGTTTCAGGTGTGGTGGGTGTAATTATTGGGAGAATGTATCGATAACCTTAGCTAACAAACCTGTTTCCCCAGATGTGCAGAAGGCAACGGTTATAAAAATAAAAAAGTGTGACCGTTACTTATTAAGCAGCTCCTCGTCCAGAGAGTCCTTTTCTTGATTTCGTTTGTATCACAGCATGATGTAAAAGAAACGGATTTCTGTAACATAAAGTCACATGGCAGACAAAGCTGATTCACTGAAGAGGAATGGATACAGAAATGAAGTCCTAGGCTATAACTACTAGCATTTCCTGTTAAAGTTTCCAGTGCACTGTCTGTCTGACTGTTACCTAAATTCTACCATTTTCACTTGTTTTAGTTTACATGAACAGATCATTGCTGTGTCTCCGCTGATGGTTCACTTGTTTAGAAATGTTACATAAGAGAGTAACGACCCAGACCTGAGTATGAATTGCACTCTGTACCTTCCATGCCAGAGCAAACAAACCCAACCTGGTGCAGTGCTGATTCCTGAGCTTTAGAGTTGATTTGATTAGAGCGTTAGCGCGACGGTGAAACATGTCACTGACACTGACCATAGCTTTTGTACCTGTTCAGAGGATTGAAAGTCTGAGTGTGTTGGGGGTGTGAGAAGGGGAGAGGAGCCCAGGCTAGCACGTCTCTGCTCGGAAAGGCGGCGTTTTGCGGCTTCAGCCCACATCTGGTTCCGATTGTGGCCTCTACTCCATCTGCGGTCTGCACTATTTAGAATAGCCCCAGAATCTGAAACCAACACCACACTGTGGTCACAACTCCCAAACCACTGGAGACCTTTTGGCTGATGCCATCGAACTCAGGATGGAAACTCCATTTTATATGCACATTAGTAGAGGGAGAAAGCAGAAAATGTAATATGCAGAAAGCCAGCTGGCGTACGCTTCATGGGTTTTGCTTTTGTATCTTTTCAGTACGTTCGAATTTTTAGGATTGTTTTAACCAATTTGAATATATTAGTTGCATATGAACTTAAGAGAGAAACAAAAATGCAGTTAGTTTTGGTTGGGTGAGGATGTCTGAGTGTAGTATTTCTGAAGCCTGAAGTCCTGGCAGCGTAACTGGCTTGTGGCGAGGGGGACCGTGATTCCCACAGAAGCCACAGAGATGATTTCTGTCCTATAGGCCAACATTTTTGTTCAAATTAAAACATCTGATAGGAGAAGGTCTTATTGTATTGGATCTGTGGGAGGAAATAGAAAGCTGTTGAGTCATTTTAAGTCATTTCTGGAATTTGTAGTCCCTTCCCTTTTTTTTTTTGCTCCTTAAAAAAAGCAGGAATACGTGTCTTCTGTAGATATGTGTTTGGATTAGATGAGAGAAGGTAAACACAAGCTGTGGAATTCAAAGGAAGTAAAAACACTGCCGCTTTACAGGCAATGCTCCCTGACACGCACACTCTCTCTAAGGTACTACATGTGCACACTGTTGTGATTCACAACAGAGGGAATGTGGTGGCCATGTGCACAGCTGCTTGTATGTCCGGCTGCTGCAAATTAATACAGGGTAGTTGGCTTGTTAGACTTCCAGAGAGCTATCGTTTGATTCAGTGCACCTGCACGCCTCAGTAATGTATTCATTTGTACATAACTTGCTGTTAAGAGTCATGCAGGTCTGGAAAAACAAAACCTCTAAACTCTTTTCTTTCTCTATGTGTCTGTCTCAGATGATGAACATGGATGGAACTGGGCGCAGGATCTTAGTTGAGGACAAACTTCCACACATATTCGGCTTCACCCTCCTGGGTGACTATGTTTACTGGACAGACTGGCAGAGGCGGAGCATCGAGCGTGTGCACAAACGCACCGCTGAACGGGAAGTCATCATTGACCAACTGCCTGACCTCATGGGACTGAAGGCCACCTATGTCCACCAGGCTTTCGGTGAGTGGGATGCCTCATATCTCCGTTTGACCGACACATGTTTACAAAGTAACTAAACAGGTTAACAGTCCGTGTTGAAGCGTTGAAGTGCTGACATAGCATGACATACACAAGTACGTACATAGATGAGTATTAAGAAGAGTGGGAATGAGGATGCAGGTGTGTTTTGAATGCTTGCGATAGCCAGTTCTCACACTCGTGTTCTCTGTTCTCTCTCTCAGGTACAAATGCATGTGCTGATAACAACGGTGGCTGCAGTCACCTGTGCCTGTACAGGCCGCAGGGTGTGTCGTGCGCGTGTCCCATCGGCCTGGAGCTCATGAGCGATATGAGCACGTGCATTGTGCCGGAAGCCTTCCTGCTCTTCTCACGTCACACTGACATCCGCCGTATCTCCCTCGAAACCAATAACAACAACGTAGCCATCCCGCTCACCGGTGTCAAGGAGGCTTCAGCACTCGACTTCGACGTTACTGATAATCGCATCTACTGGACCGATATCACACTAAAGGTGAGGGGAAGGAGGGAAATTGTGTACCTACACACACACACACACACACACACCCTAACCTGCTGTTCTTCTTGGCTGCCTGGCTGCCTAAAGCATGGCTCAGTAATGGACTCCCCAGAGATACCAGTTTGGAAATAATTGATAGCCTGGTTTTTACACTCTCTCTCTATCTATCTCTCTCTCTCGCATTATGTTCTTTCTACTTTATCTGTTTCAGTCTCTCTCACTCATATCCATAGTCTTTTGTATTACTTTTATTTTATCTTTTGCCAATTTGTCAGAATTTGGTGCATATGTAGTATTCACCTCTGAATACCTCAACTGCTGGTGTAAAAGCACAGACTGTTCCAGGTGGTAGTTTGTGGGTAGTTAGTATAGCCTGGTATGTCCAAAAAAAATCATTTGACGTAGTAGGCTTTGACATTACTTTTATATTTATACTTCTTATATATGTCACTTTTGCATATATTATTTGCAAAAAATCTGGTTCCTGGTTCCTGGTTTACTGGTTCTATAACTAGATTTCTGTGTCTGGTATTTTTTTCTCCCAGTCCTTCATTGTTTTAACAGGTTAACTACAAAAAAACCCTCACCATTTTTCAACCACATCAGTGTCATTAATGAGAAATCCCATGTAGATGTAGTAAAGACAGCCACAAATGTGGACCTCAGAATGCAGTGTAGCTATAAAACACACTTGAGTTACACATGAGAAAGTGTGAGAACTGTATAGACCTAATGATTAAAGTGCCGCTGCACTGGTCCTTTTGGATAGAGTCCATGCAGCAGTTGATTCCAGCTGGAACCACCATCAGTAGGTGGTTGAATGGTATTGTGGGTAATGTAGGAATCCTCTAATCAAAGTGAAAATAGGCAGGCATGACAATAAAAAGAAGTTAAATTAAAAGAAATCTACTCCAAGGTTCGTTATATTTTCATTTTGGGTGCCATTCACACATCAATTCTAAATATTGGTCTGCAAGTCCTCTTCTATGTCATCATGGTTTTATGCTTTGTCTTTTCCTTCTCACACTAAATAGACCATCAGTCGAGCATTCATGAATGGCAGTGCCCTGGAGCATGTGGTCGAGTTTGGTCTGGATTACCCAGAGGGCATGGCGGTGGACTGGCTGGGAAAGAACCTGTATTGGGCTGACACTGGCACAAACCGCATTGAGGTGGCAAAGCTGGATGGCCAGCACAGGCAGGTCCTTGTGTGGAAAGACCTGGACAGTCCACGAGCTCTAGCACTGGACCCTGCTGAAGGGTAAGGCAGACATTGTGCAGCCAGAGTATGAATATATCCAGAAATACAATCATAAACCAGCAGAACAGCTTCAGTGTGTCTTGGTTCTCAGGAACTGTACTGGATGAATAAAACACAGGTCATTCCAAAGATATTTCCCCACTTGTATTTTAATACTGGTTTTACAGCAGAATATAAATATTTCATCAAAGTATAAAGGTGTGATTAAATAACTAGGAATAACTTTGTAATGATTTGGAGTTGCAGTAGAATGCTTCCTACAGCATCTGAGAGCCACTTTGTGACATCTTAATATATTTACATTTGTATAAACTATATACTGCCTTTCAGAAGCACAGTATAGTAATGACCAAAGTGTCCAATACTAATTCTCAATTTTGCTCAGTTTCATGTACTGGACCGAATGGGGTGGGAGACCCAAGATTGACCGTGCAGCCATGGACGGCACCGGTCGCATCACACTGGTGCCCAACGTGGGTCGTGCTAATGGGCTCACCATTGACTATGCTGAGAGACGGCTCTACTGGACTGACCTGGACACCACGCTTATTGAATCTTCCAACATGCTCGGTGAGAGCCATCTTTAGTTCACTGTAAACATTTGTGATCTGGTATGAAGAATTGTAAAATTGTGAAGTGTAAAATTTCCAATCACATTTCTGATATTTTAGTGCTTTAGGTTATACAGACTGGTACGTTAATAGGGTTTAGAAATAGTGTGAATTAAAATGGCTCAGCAGGCACTGACATGTTAGGGATCTCAGGTTTTTATACACAAATGTCTTTATACACAAATCAGGCCCTCAGTGAAGGATGAGAACATTTTGTCAGGTCTTACCCGGGATAGATGTGTTTTGTTTAGGGTTTGCCGCAGCCTTTAATCCATAATTTTCTGTTTTGAATAATTTTGTTAAATATGCTCCTTTTTGCTTTCTATTTTTTTCTAAATACACTGCTCCTGCTTAAGGTCTTGAGCGTGAGGTGATCGCCGATGACTTGCCCCACCCTTTTGGTCTCACGCAATACCAAGACTACATTTACTGGACGGACTGGAGCCAGCGCAGCATCGAGCGTGCTAACAAAACCAGCGGGCAGAACCGCACGCTCATCCAGGGCCATCTGGACTACGTCATGGACATCCTGGTGTTCCACTCGTCACGTCAGGGAGGCTGGAACGCCTGCGCCTCTACCAACGGTCACTGCTCGCACCTGTGCCTGGCCGTGCCAGTCAGCAGTTACGTGTGTGGCTGCCCGGCGCATTACTCACTTAATGATGACAACAAGACCTGCAGTGGTGAGCTATATACCAACACTTTTATGCACACACTCACACATTCACATATTTCTATAAGGTTTCACCCAGTCCTGAGAGGACAGATGTCGAAATCTGTATGTCTAGCCGTGCCAGAGCATTCAAGAAAGACTTATTTTAAGCATGGTTAGAAGAATGGCTTGAAAGCTTGGTTTAGGTCTGTTGTCAAAAAAATCCTAAAGCAATTTTAGTCCTGATTAACTCGTATATGAATAAACCAAAAGTGTAGTTATGGGCGGCCAGTTCTTTCATTGCCATGCTTGCATTGTACAAGTTTCATATTTATGGAAACATGCATTTTCTGTGTTCTACACACAATCCCCTTTATAAATCTGAGCCAGGGTGAAATCGAGCACACATGCACAAGCCTCATTGTGGCTTAGGGATGTCTAAGTCAGTGGTTCTGGAGTACTTTTTTTAGATAATGTTCCTGAAATAAATGCATACTGAGGGGGTCTGTAGAATTTATTTGTTTTGTTTTTTTAAAAAAATTATTTCTGAACTTTCTACTAATAGAACACTTTAGGTCTGAGTTGGTGCTTGGACTCCTAAATATGAACAGCTTTGGTAAAGTGGATTGTGATCTCCACCACTAACAAAATCAGAATGCAGCTATGCCTTACAGTCTCCTGGGGGCCACCAGAGCTGGCTTTGAGAACCACTTAGGAGTGACTCCAGACCAATCAGATAAATATACTTTTTACTGAAATTCCCCAAAGTTGTTTGTATCTGTACAGATGTAATCAGGATTGTGTGATTTCTACCTGATGATCTCTCTAATGCAGGAGAATATATCTCGAAGCGGGTGCTGATTAGCAATCAAATTCAGCTCATTGTAATCAACCAAAAATTTCTGGCCTTAAAAAACACAGTTTTTTGCACAGCACTGGCAATAAAATCATCAGCATGTGTGTACTGTATGCACACACAAGAGGCAGTATGCAGTGTGTGCACTCCCATGTAAAATCTGCTATTTATAAATCCAGATGTGTTCACTCGTTTAACAACTCGTTTTGTCTATACGGACCGCTTAGAGCACGGGTCTTGTGTGTTCATACTCCTTCCTGTTGGTTTTGATAGCTGTGTGAGGCTGTGCGAGGTTCGAGGCAGCCCTGAAGAGATCAAGTTTTGGGGAGTGTACAGCCCTGGAGCTGAGCGAGGCCTTCTGAGAGGGGGAACTTTCAGCTGCAGGCTCGCGCTGAGCTTTATAAAGCTTTCTCGGTCGCCTAAGCCACTGCCAAGTTGGCAGGCAGTGAGAAACCAAAGCCTGGTTTAAGCCGTCCTCAGCTCCCTTGCCATGTCTGACATAGTAAAACACTCCAGACTCATGCTGAGGCTCACCCGGGGGAGGCTCAGGAGGCACGGCGTGCACGCTTTTGTCTGTGCCTAAGAGGGGTGTGTGTGTGCCTGTGCGTGTATGTGGTAATAAGTACCAGGGTGACCCCAGAATGCTATTAGGTGGATGAACTAGAACTATTTTCTACATTTCATAATTCTTAAATGAGCTTTAAATGCTATTAGTATCTAATGTGTAATAATTCCAAAGGCTCAGCGGATAAGTACCGAGTAACGTGCATGTGTTGTTTATGTAATTTAACTTCAGTTATTCCTGTAGTTGTAAATGTAATTATAGCTGATAGCCTGTTACATTTATTTACAGTCCAGCCATCAGTTATATAGCATTTCTGATATTAACTGCTTATTAAAGCAGCTATATATATATATATAGCAGCTGTTATATAACCAGTATATACCAGTATATAGTAGCTGACTCATAACCAGTTTCTGGTAGTTTTTTCCCCCCACCGTAATATAGTGCACACCATGCATTATATACATCTGGTCATTCCCCTACTTCTCCCCCTTCACAAACAATATGCCCTGATGGCATATTCCACACAACCTCACATGCCTAGTCCTATTTAATATTTAAGTAAATGAATATAATTCATCCAGTTTTCTCAATATAACATTAAGATTATCTTTTAAGAGCCGTTTAAATCTCATGCGAATGTGTTTTTGGTACATTGTTGAGCAGAAGTGTCTCAGTATTTGAGGTGTCCGTGTCAAACATTTACCCAAAAAGCTTCCGTCTTAACTTGTTAGTACCCGAACAGAAGGACCCTTATAAGAGTTGCTCTTAAACAATCTCTCTTCTTCTCTTCCTCTTTCAGCACCCACCTCTTTCCTCCTGTTCAGCCAGAAGTCCGCTATTAATCGCATGGTAATGGACGAGCAGCAGAGCCCTGACATCATCCTACCCATTCACAGCCTGCGTAACGTGCGAGCCATCGACTACGACCCACTCGACAAGCAGCTCTACTGGATCGACTCGAAGCAGAACGTCATCCGTCGTGCCCAGGAGGATGGAAACCAGGTAAACACACACACACAAGTGCTGCTAGTTTGCATTGTGTCTGTATATGTAGGTCTCCTTCTGTGCATGTGGTGCTGTTTTGTTTGCATCCTCTATACGTTTTCATTCTGGCTCCTCAGAGTATGACCGTGGTGTCCAACACAGTGGGGGGCCACAATCTGGGCTTACAGCCATTTGACCTGAGCATCGACATCTACAGCCGCTTCATCTACTGGACCAGCGAGGTGACCAACGTGATTAATGTGACGCGTCTCGATGGCTCGCGTGTTGGAGTGGTGCTCCGTGGAGAGCATGACAAGCCCCGGGCCATCGTAGTTAACCCAGAGAGAGGGTGAGTGATTGATTTCACACTCGGGCAAAGAGAATGATTGTTTTGGCTTTTTGAGCACCATTCTAGTGCACAAGGTGGCATGCTTTCTTTTTCTTCTTTTTTTTTTTTAACCTGTTGAATGCTCGGCTGCATTGGGTGGGAAATAGATCATGGCTTACTTCTACTATTGAGCTGTGCTGTGAACTGTGCTTGATCTCAGATTGCAGGGCTTTTTCTGATTTTTAATGTTTTTAAGGTCATGTTAAGCTGCTTATGCCTTAGAAAGAGGAAACATTTACCGGAAAATATCTTTGGGTTTGTCTTTCAGAAGGTTGTTTCTTACATTGTTTAAGGTAGTCAAGCATAATCCACACACACACACATTAGTCAGCATAAAATAAAAGGTTTTGGGTTTATAACAGTGCATTTCTGGTTACTGATGTTAATGTTAAACTGCCTTTTCTGTCATTTCCAGGTACATGTACTTCACCAACATGCAGGAGCGCTCCCCTAAGATCGAGCGAGCGGCTCTGGACGGCACTGAGCGAGAGGTGCTGTTCTTCAGTGGCCTGAGCAAACCTGCTGCCCTCGCTATCGACAACGAACTGGGTAAACTGTTCTGGGCCGACATGGACCTGCGTCGCATCGAGAGCAGTGATCTGTCTGGTGAGTTTTGAAATCTGTAGATAAACTCCTGCCTAGAATCGACTGTGTTGTATTGTAGTGTGATTAAGTGCCAGTAATTTACTATAGTGTCATCAAAAAATTCAGCAGTTGTGCATTTAGGATCTAATGTTCACTTGTGAACCCATTCTGTCAGCATTAGAGCATTACCAAACTTGACAAACCACCCAGAGTCATTTTAAAACCTGGACCAAAAAATGCTAAAACCAATGCAGATCTCATTTCCTAATTAAATCACTGGATGCTTAGATTGGTCGCTAAAAGCTTTACACGTTGTGATATCTTGCAGTTTGTGCATGATTTGCTCATATAATCACATCTCTGCTCTCACACAAACAATGAATGACCATTTATGTGCTCAGAGGCTTTTATTTAGCAGCTCTGTCCCAAGAGGTAACGTTTGCTTCAACAAAGACGTCTGACGTCCAGATGTATTCTGTCAAACCCCAAGATCCAAACTTCAGCTTCAGCACCATTATTGCACTGATGATTATTAACATCACAAACTTAAGGAATAAAATAAAGCAGACTTTGCAGTTACAGGAACATAATCAACATCAAAGTTTCTAAAGCAGCATGTCCGAACTTGTACTGTTGAAGAAAATTAGCATTTAAGAAAAACACCTTCTGACCTGCTAGAGTTTCATTAAATAGAGCTGAAACAGTCTCTCATTATTAGAAATGTAGTCTTTAAATTGCTTTCACAAGCAGCTGTCATTTATAACTAGATGGTCTTTAGGAACACGGCAGGACACATTCACATTACAGATATAACGTTGAATCCTTAAAGTACCTCTGAAAGTGACCTGAGACCCTGTTCTCACATGGCATGAAAACATGTCCTGGTGATCCTATCGTAATTGTACAGCACTCTCAGAGATGCACTGTGAGTCAGTCACTCAAACCACATTGGGAGCTGATGTGGAACGCTTATGACCATGTAACGTTCATAGAGTGAACGCAAGAGCCTCGTGATTCGTCCCAGACAGCAAATAAACGACTAATGGACTGCGTCATTGCCTGAGCATGGAGGCTACGTAAACATTGCGGTAGAGTTGTTGCAAGGCTCATAGATAAAGGCCATACTCGTGGCTTGAACATCAGTGGAACAAGATGACACTTCTCCATATGGACCGAGAACTCTCCTCTTATCTCCAGTTCAATCCGTTTATATGTGGTAATCAGAGACACAATTAAAAAGGCAGCTGTAGGTTCATCTGTCCTCTTGTGATCATGACGCTCGAGACGGATGTTAATACCAGGTGTGGAAAGGGCCCGAGTGATTGTATATCAGGAAGTATTTATTCAGTGCTGATCACTTCAGTGTTAATGCAAAGCATGGCCAGTTTGTACTTTTTAGTTTGTCTGGTCTTGCTCTGGAGATAGTTGATTGGCTAGACCGATCACACACAAAAAAGCAAGAAAGAAAAGCCAACAAAATGAAAAGAAAATATTTTCTTGTTTCTACACATCTCTCTGAACACAAATCACAGCAGCGTGTGACAGCAGGTGATGCGTATCCTGTAATGCAAATTAAATAGGGTTTTTCCCCCCTTTCTGTTTTTCAGCTCTAATTATTTTAGCGTAGCAACTTCATTTTAAACGTTTTTAATCGGCACAAACCTGACGAGAGTGTAAAATCGCTAACAGATTTTTATCAGTAACGTAGATTAGGGAAAGCAGGAAAAATGCGAAGCACGGTTAAACTCCTTCTAGCTTTAATGAAGAAACAAATAGTGTTCTGTGGAGTCTGTTTTTACTGCACCATCTATGTGTGTTTTCACTCATTTTCTTCTGGAAAGCTTTTTGTGAGGTCTGGCCCCGATTCAGACACATTTTACCCATTATTCTCATCACGCAAAAATGATTTCCCCTCTGCTGTCCCACATTAGATTGTTACGCAAACGCTCTGCAGTGCCAAAACACTATCAATCACTTTTCCCAGTCCAAATATATCCCGTTTCCCTGGCGGTTAATCATTTTTTTGTGCCTTTCTGTTTCCCGCACACGCTAAAGAGAATTGGTGTAGTTTCCCTTCAGTGCTCGCTAATTTCCATTCCCTTCTACTTTTTTTTCCCCCCCCTGCAGGCGCCAATCGGATTGTGATCGAAGACTCCAACATACTGCAGCCAGTGGGGCTGACGGTGTTCGGGAATCACCTCTACTGGATTGATCGGCAGCAGCAGATGATTGAGCGCATCGACAAAACGACGCGGGAGGGTCGCACCAAAATCCAAGCTCGCATTATCGCGCTCACGGACATCCATGCAGTCCACGAGCTTCACATGGACGAGTACAGTAAGTCACACTCCTCACTTTCTGAGAAATGCCGGCGATGGTAGGTCTGAGCCAGGCACTTTTTTTTGTCTTTGATCGTGGATTTTTTCAGCACCACATTATTTGGCATTTTCATGGGAAGAATGAGTCATTCAACAAACACCGGGTTTATTTGGAAACGTGTGCTAACAGCCACTTGAAGCTGAACGCACCATCTTGTTGATAAACAGGATGCTGGAGATTGTCTGTATCGATGCATGCTGTAAGACAAACTGACCAAACGTAGACTTGCCTGGAAACAGGAAAAAATTATGATTTATCCCTGATAATAAATAAATAAATAAATAAATAAATAAATAAGATCACTTTGGAGCAAGACTAGGCTTGCAAGCTTTTTGGGAACGATTTACAGTTTGGGACATACACACTGCCCAATCTCCACAGGTTTCAGGCGTCTTTTCCAATGAAATAATATTCCTATGTGAAACCCCAGATTGTGTGTGTGTTTCAAAAACTAGCATTAATCTGCCACAAAGAGCAAGATTTACAGCTCTCCTCCTGTGTGTTCCAGATAAACACCCCTGTACCCAAGACAACGGAGGATGCTCCCACATCTGTATAGTGAAAGGAGATGGTACGACCCGCTGCTCCTGCCCTGTTCACCTGGTCCTTCTGGTAGATGAGCTTTCCTGTGGAGGTAATGTTTTAACCCTTTAAAGCCTGCGCTTAGTGTCGAGCAATATGTAGTTCCTCTGTTTGTGTGATCTTCAGACAGTTTGATCATCCAGCACATTTGCCTTTAAGTACAGAACATAATCGCTGTAGATACAGAATCGTCCAGAGTTATTAGTTTGAAAAGCTGCCCTAGGCTGTGAATAATGACACGTTTATTCACGTCGGTGCTTTCCAGAACCTCCCACGTGTTCCCCAGAGCAGTTCTCCTGCACCTCAGGAGAGGTGGACTGCATCCCACGGGCCTGGCGCTGCGACGGATACGTCGAGTGTAAAGATGAAAGCGATGAGCACGACTGCCCCGTGTGCTCGGACGACGAGTTTCAGTGCGACAGCAAGCAGTGCGTGGACCTCTCACTGCGCTGCAATGGCGAGATCAACTGCCAGGACCGCTCAGATGAAAACAAGTGCGATGGTACGGCCCGTGTTTCTTAATTGTAGACCCTGTTGTGTTATATTTATTACTTGACCTAGCTAGCTAAATACCACATACAGCTGAAAGAGCAGTACAGCTGTTGTATAATCATTACACGTTTGTCTTTGTGGCATATTTAGATTATGCAGCAATAAATTTATGAAACTCTCAAACATTATGCTGTAATGGCACATGCTTCAGGAGTCTTTCCATGACGCCTTAAAACGTGATTTTACTGATCTGTTCATCTACTCGTGTGTTCGTGATCAAAAGTTTTACATTGAAAGTCAGTTAGCAAGTCTACATTTGAAGAATCTGGCTCGAGTTCCCACCTGAATGTAGTTAGCGTGAGAACGCATTACTGCATCATTTACCCAACAGTCATGTGTTTCCACTTTTCTGCAGTTCATTGCCCTCCGGATCAGTTCACCTGTAATAACGGCCAGTGCATTGGCAAACACAAGAAGTGCGACCATAACATGGACTGCACAGACAACTCTGATGAAATTGGCTGCTGTAAGATAACTTTTAATATTTACATATTTTCTGTGAAGTATTTATTGACTGCTATGGGAAGAGCCTTTAATGTGCTTGTTTTTATAAACAGACCCCACAGAGGAGCCTTCTCCGCAGCCCACCAACACCATCGGCTCCATCGTCGGTGTAGTGATGACACTGTTTGTTGTGGGCGCCGTGTACTTTGTGTGCCAGCGTGTCCTGTGCCCGCAGATGGTGGGCGACGGCGAGACCATGACTAACGATTTCGTCGTGCACGGGCCGTCCTCTGTGCCGTTGGGCTACGTGCCTCATCCCAGCTCCCTGTCCGGTTCTCTTCCAGGTGAGACTGACACGCTGTTTGGACACGCATCAAAAAACATCGAGTGTGTCCACTTTCCTTAATGTTTCGTCCGCTCTTTCTTTTGCAGGCATGTCTCGTGGGAAGTCTGTGATTGGCTCATTGAGCATCATGGGTGGAAGCAGTGGGCCGCCGTATGATCGTGCTCACGTAACGGGCGCTTCCTCCAGCAGCTCGTCCAGCACTAAGGGCACTTACTTCCCTCCTGTAAGCAGAATGAAGCGTCCAAACACGCGTTACATTTTTTAAAAATATTCCAGAAACCGTTGTATCTCTTCGTTCAGAGGTGCATTAGACATTAGTGCTTTGTATAGACTAGTGCTTTTTATTGCTATACTGCATTATGGATGTTGTAGAGAACTATACGAAGGTGTAGATTGTTGGAGAGTACCGTACCTAGGCTGACCTCACTCACAGGGAAAATATCCCGTGTCTGAGACTCATCCCTCTTCATCTGATCTCGCAATCCTTTCCATTGTTAAAGAGAGTCTCTCAGATGGAAAGTGGCTCTGTATTGTGTGAGAATAACTTGGTAGCTCCTGACTAGCTTTTAGTCAGCCCAGTAAAAAAATAATGACCATTTAAGATGTTGCTATGCAAAAGGAAAGGATTGTTCTCCAAAGTTTCATGTTCCTTTTCTTCTTGTGACCCACCCCCCCCTCCACCCCACCCAGATCCTGAACCCTCCTCCTTCTCCAGCTACAGTGCGCTCTCAGTACACAATGGAGTTTGGCTACTCATCCAACAGTCCTTCCACACACCGCTCATACAGGTAACGAACAAATACTGCATTCTTCTCTCATTGAAGTCATGAATGAGCTTCACAGATGAACAAAAAGTATGAATACTGTTTAAGCCTTTTCATTGGGATTTCAAAGGGACAAGCGCATGACCAGAAGCTCCACATGCTAGCAAATACCCCAGAACTTCAAGTGAAATAACTTTATTTTCAATGGCTGAATTTACATTCTCAGCATCATTGAACACCGTGTATAATACTTCAAGGGATTTCAAGGGATATGCTTTAACACATGATTTTTTTGATACCAAGGGTGCTTCTGATCGCTGTTTCGCGTATGATTTTTTTTGTAAATAAATACAGTAATACCTCACACATCTGCGATGTTACGTAAAAATACAGTATCGCCTGTATAAAAACCAAGGAAAAAAATCACAGAGATCACTTATTCACGGAATATACACGCACGTTGAACCGAGCACAAGGGGCGGGGAGATGAACCGTGACATCACACATACAAAGCGTCGTAGCTACCAGCCAATCGGCAGCTAGGTAAAACTGTTAATGCTCTTTGATTGGCTACATCCAACCCTTCCAGCCAATAGCGTGTCGTTATGGCTGTACTGTACGTACGTGATATCGGCGACATTCAATATCATTGAAATAACATTTATATTTTATTTTTGTTGATTTTACTTTTATATTTATATTACTAAATTAATAAACCAGATTTTTAGTTTTAGCATGAAATTGTATAAATTGCCACGAAATTAGCTGTAAACACTTTTGCAGGATTTCGCGGGTCTGTGAAAAATTCGCGGATGCAAATTACTTAGGTTCCAAAGAAAATTTTGCGGATCAGTGAAGCCACGAGTCGTGAGTTTGATGAAAAGTTTGATGATAAATATTTGGGTCCAGAAAATTCTCACAGGTGCACTATAAAGAAAATAGTACAATACAGACGTTACCATGGCAACACACAGCACTCTATCCAGCCTTTTGGGAGATCTTTTGTTGATGGGGGAAAAAATTACTATACAAAATATTTGGACAGGTTGTGTCTCGAACATCAGTTAGTTTATATTAATTTCCTAATCGTGGAGCTGTTGTATAAATCGCTTTCTTGCGCGATATCGTTTATAATGACCTTAGCAGGGTTCAGAACTCTCAAGCAGCTAATATTAGGAAGTTTTCATTTTGGTCTTGTCAGCGTAGTTCAGTAGATGGAGAAGTCCAGCAGCTCTCCTTCTCATATGAACCAGAACTAAAAAAATGGTGAAATCAGTGCTGTTATTTGAGATCAGGACATCCCATTTTAACACTATAGAATAATGTAGAAAAATAGTTTCCTAATACTACTGGTACACCTGGTGTCTCCACCACACATTATACTGACTCTGCTTCGGTGTGTGTGCTTCAGTAACCCGAGTCCTCTGTTTTTACAGCTACAGACCATACAGCTATCGGCACTTTGCTCCTCCAACCACGCCGTGCAGCACAGACGTGTGCGACAGCGACTACACGCCAGGCCGCAGAGCACAGCCTGTCTCCTCCAGCGTCATGGCTAAGGGCTACGCGAGCGATGCCAACTACGACTCGGAGCCGTTCCCACCTCCACCCACGCCGCGCAGCCAGTACCTGTCAGCTGAAGAGAACTGCGAAAGCTGCCCGCCGTCGCCGTACACAGAGCGCAGCTACTCGCAGCACCTTTACCCTCCTCCTCCCTCGCCCTGCACCGACTCGTCCTGAGCCCCACCGATCACGTCCATAAACACAAGAAGCCCCACACGCCCCACCCTGCCATCTCAACCGGTGTAAATAACAGTTGTGCATAGAATGACTTTTTTTTTTAAATAAAGAAGAGTGACTGATGTGTATGATGTTCTGTTAAAGAACAAGAAACAGTTTTTAGGGGGGGAAAAAGAGACACTTTGGCGTGCAGAGGTGGTGGATACTTGTAAAAAAAAAAAAAAAAAAAAAAAAATTAAGAAAGAAAAGAAAGCATATTTATATATTTTCTATACAGCGTTTATTGGTTATGCCATAGAGCTTTGTATTGCTAAAAAAAATTTGTACATTTTTTAAAGAAGAAAGTTTTATTAAATTCACACAGACATCATGTTGCCTTAATCCAAGAGTGCGTAATCAAGCTACCTGTTATGAGGCTAAAGCACTCGCTGGAAACGTGGGGGGGGGAGGACTGCAGCTTGTTAACTTTTTCTGATGCCAAAAAAAGAAAAGAAAAGAAAAACCCCCAAGTCATAGAGAATGGATGGAGAAGAAGAATGGAGCCTCCCTGTGGCTCTCACTGGCATTACACCGCTCAGCTCTGTTCGGTGGGGCCATTTTGTCTGAAGCTCAACCACTAAGATCTACTGATCAGCCAGTCCACCTAGAGCCCTCCTACAACCTCAGAGAAGAACATCTCGCTTCTGGTGACCTTTTCCACCTGGTTTTTTGCATCATTCTTTTTCTTTTCCAACAGCCCACCACGGCTCTACTGGAAAGCGGAAAGCTGAGGGAAACGTAGCAATAAGAAGATGACCGATGGTCAGACAGATGTGTGGAGCTGCTGATTTAGTCATAAAGAAGAAGCAACAGATTCCTTTTGGCTCCAGTGGCTCTTGATAGCCAGCTCCAGGACAGACAGATGAGGAAACGCCACTATACAGTCTTGAGCAAATAACCAAAATGCTTCACTTTTGCCTCAAACTCAGTTTTGTTTGTTCTTTTTTTTTTTTTTTTGTTCCCTTCCTCCTCCTTTTCATGCCTGACTGCAAGTCCAATCTAGCAGAAGGTCACAACTCGGAGCACATCTCTCGTATCCTCTGTCCTTTCTCCCTGCCATCTCCTCACCGGCCATCAGCACTGTTTATTCCTTAGGGGAATTATATATTCAAATATTCATCACAAACCTTCAGCACACAATCAAGGACAAGTTTATTGTGCCTGAGCAGTTTTCTTTTCTTCTTCTTCTTCTTCTTCTTCTTCTTTAAAAAAAAAAAAAAAGCTCTTTTAGATAATTTTGCATCTCTCTCTCTCTCTCTCTCTCTCTCTCTCTCTCTCTTTCTCTTTTTAAAAAGACTACCAGTGCCCATAAAATGTCAAAATATTTTTGTACCACATATTGTATAGATACCGTATTTATAAGCTATAAAAAGGAAGAAAACTTGTAAATCTCTCCATGATATCCTTGCAGTGCTTTACCAGTATGCTTTCAATATATGCTTCGTTCTATTTTTCTATAAAAAAGACAAATATGTATGACGGTGGAAGTACAGTGACAATCCGTGCCGAACATCCCGAAGCCGAAGAACGTGGATTCACGAGTGTCTGTCCTGTTTAAACAAAACAGAAAAGGACATATACTTACTTTGACAGTTTTACACCAGTTAAGTGTTTTATAAGCAGGAGCTCCTGTTTTTTGTTGTTGTTGTTTTTTTTTCTTCAGTCCTGGAGTCCTTTTTCATGTTTTTCATGATGACTGATCAGCTCTGATGCTCTTAATACACCCAAACCTACGTGTCTTTTTTTTTTTTTTTTTTTTTTTTTTTTTTACACCATCTTCAGTTTCCAGCTGAATCGGGACTCTTCTTCATACCATCAGGATGAAGCCAGTGTGCTTTTATCTGTTACTTCCTTTTTGTTTTTTGTTTTTTTTTGTTTTTTTATCAAATAAGGGACATTGCACCAGCACAAATATTTGACTCTTCTTGCTTTTAGAGACCCTGTTTTTATCACCTGTATGGAATGATGTGTTTGAGAAGAGAGACACGAGAAGCGTCACACACACACACAAGTCCAGGTAGACAATCAGCAGGATGTTCTGTTTAATACAGCGTGCAGCATTGAGTTCCCATAGCTGCTGTGTCCAACAACAAACCCATCTCGCTGCCTTTGTGGGCAGCTTTTACTTTCTGATTTTTTAAAAAAATCGGCTTTTAAGTTAACCTCTGTACAGTTCCAGTCACGCTGCTGCCTTGTTTTCCTCTGCCCAAAATCCACTGCATCCTTCACTGTGATGAATCTGAAACGTTCTCATGCGGTACAATCAGATACATATCCGTTTACATCCTTTACACATCGGACCCGTTTTTAAGCCCTGACGCTCTCTCTCTCTCTCTCTCTCCCTCCCTTACTGCAAAGGGCTCTTGGGTAATTCCCCTTCTTCTGTGTACGAGTACCATCCTGTCAAAACCAGCATCGTCGTCAGGCAATATTCTCAGTCTCCTACTGCACTTTAGGGTACCTCGGCTTAGTTACCGGTACGACAACGCGCACATGCGTGAACGCGTGACAAAGTTCTCAATGAATCAGCATTTTATTAGGTGCCATCGTACTTTCCTCAGTTGTAGCAATGTATCGTTTAAAAAGAAATCTTATCAAACATTAAGTGGCTACCAAAGGTATGATGAAACTCTTTATCAGGATCAGGCCTTTTACTGTTTCAGTGTAATTTAAAGAGAAGGCTTTTTTCCCTCTTAAAATCCGAGAGATGTTGAAGTTCAGACTCCGTGACTGGGGGGTTTCTAAAAGGCTGTGGTGAAATGATGGTCAAAGATCTAGCTGCCTCATGCTGCCATGGAGGGACAAACATTAAGCACTTTGGCTCCTGCGTGTAGGATCATAGCAGAGAGTTGAGATGGAGAGTGAAGGACAGTGGGGCCTGTTCATCTGAGACTATTTTCTTGTCATCGTTCGTTACTTTCTTTTTTTTTTTTTTTTTTTTTGATACCACGGTGCTTTGCAAGGGTATATTCCAAGGTGACCAACATTTGGTTAGTAATAAATCATGTATTTCGTTATTCCACTAACTCGACTATTTTGTACATTGATCGCTTTACATGTAAACATTGTATAAAATGGACATGTACAGCCCATTCAGTAACTACTATAAGCTGTTGTAACAAATGTTGATTTTTTTTTTTTTTTTTTTTAAATAAAAATGAGTGAAGTTTTAAGGTGGAGATTCCCCCCCCCCCTTTATTAGTGGTGTGAGTAAATGGATGAACAGTGTAGCCGTAAACACTAGTTACACAGCAGTATTAGACATTATTATTGTACGACATTAATCATGCTGTTTACGCTGTTTCTCAGGATTTCTTCAGAAAGTAGAAATCCCCTCAACTCCACTACGACTTCCTTCCCAGTTTCCTTCCCTCAAATCAACATTTGAGGCTGCGTCTTCGTCTTATCATATGTTTGAGTGAGTTATAATGTACACACAGGTGTAATGTTCAGATCAGTGAACATACAGATATCAGATGTTAAATCTAGAGCACTGACTATATAGATCACTGTTTTACAAAGGAAAATGTTACATCACTTATCTCCAGTAGCTGGTTTTAGATTATTGCCAAACAAAACACAAACATGGGGGATCTATGAGTTTTTTTTCCCCCTCTTCACTTCTTATATAAAATGAGCTGAAGTAGAAAATAATATACTTATGAGGAATGTGAAAAGCAGGGCTCAAACTGGAGCAGAGCTAAAGTCTGGACCGGAAAACCTGAAATAAGCAAATAGGTATTAGAATTGTTTTTCTATAGTGCTATATGATGCTGATGATGGTGGTTATTATTCTTATTTAGATCTGGAACCACTTTTACACATTATAGTCTGCACCTTTAACCACAGACTTTCACCTCCCTTCATTTTTAACTGTATAGAGCACTACACTGACCAGGCAAAACATTATGACCACCTGCCTAATATTGTGTTGGTCCCCCTTTTGCTGCCAAAACAACCCTGACGTGTCGATGCATGGACTCCACTAGATCCCTTCTGTGGTATCTGTCACCACGATGTTAGCAGCAGATCCTTTTAGTTGTGAGGTGGGGACTCCATGGGCCTCTAAGGATACTTATATCCACTGATCGCACTTATGACCACTGCGGTGGTAGCTCAAGTGGTTAAGGTGCTGGGTTGTTGACTGGAAAATCAGGGGTTCAAGCCCCAGCACTGCCAAATTGCCACTGTTGGGCCCTTGAGCAAGGCCCTTAACACTCTCTGCTCCAGGGATGCAGTATCATGGCAGACCTTGTGCTCTGACCCCAACCTCCAAGAATGGGATATGTGAAGAAAGAATTTCACTGTGTAGTAATGTATATGTGACAAATAAAGGCTATTTCATTTCATGCAGACCGGGAACACCTCACAAGAGCTGCAGTTTTGGAGATGCTCTGATCCAGTGGTCTAGCCACCACAATTTGGCCCTTCATCAATCTCGCTCAAATCCTTACACTTGCCCATTTTTCCTGCTTCTAACCCAACAACTTTGAGGAAAAAATATTCACTTGCTGCCTAATATATCTCACCCACTAACAGGTGCCATGATGAGGAGATACTCAGTGTTATTCACTTCACCTCTCACTGCTCATAAAGTTATGGCTGATCGGTCTATATGTGATTCAGAATGATTCACTACACGTTAAAGGATCTCTATAGAATCAGGAAGCAGGAGTAGGACACACACACTCATATTTAACATATATGTACGCTTGGAATATAATAAAAGCTCCTGTGAGGTTACATAGCGCATAAATCAACAGACACATCCGGGAGAAGCTGCTGTTTAACATCCTCAGAGGAGCTTGTACTGTCTTCACAATAACTCTATTACAGTTCTACTTCAGTCCACTAGAGGGAGCGATAGTTTTGAGTGTCAGAATAATTCCCACAGATTAACTCAGATCAGGACTGAATTTTACTTTTCCAACTCTTTCTTTTGTTCTCGTTTGCGTTGCCATTTAATAAGCTCACATATATGACACACTAAAGAGTGCTGAAGAAATCAGTTCAGTAGAAAATGGTTCATATATGAAGCATCATCATGATCAGTGCATGTAGCTACCAGATTAATACAGTCAGTTTTCACTGATGTGGAATAGACGGTGTTTGTTGTGTAGTTGTGTCTGTTCATTCTTTGGAGAATTGTTTAGTCTGCCTTATGATGTTCATGGATTGCGTCTCTCCGTTTTCCTGTCATCCCCTCTTTCCTAGACACTGGGCAGCAGACTGAGACGCACAAATACAAAGGCCACGGTTTCCATTGGCCAGGCTGTATAGTAAGAACAAAACAGTCATGACATCAGCAGTGAGGACAAGCAGAGGGGAAGTGTGTTGTGTAAGCCGTGTCTGCCATCACTCGCTCCTTTTGTTAAGTAGGGTTGGGTGTGTGTGTGTGTGGGGGGGGTGCTCTGCTGTTGCTAGGTGACGGCCATATTGGAGAGGCCCATGTGTGGTTTTCTGAGCCTTACTTCAGCCACTGAGGGCTCTCACAGATTCTCTCAGGGCTTTAGGAGGATCCTACAGGAACCCAGTCACCCGGCTGTGGTTGTAGGAACGTTGTTTGATGTTACTGTGCACTGTTTCAGCTGTGTGTGCTTACAGTGACAATAAAACACTACTTAAATTGGTTAAGTCACTTATTTTGGAATTAAGCACGTGTCTAGTGCTGCCTCAGTGGTGTTTCTAGATCCAGTGTCTTGATTCCTTCAACTTCTGTCTTTCAGACTTTTCAGGATTGGACAGTGTCTTTAGTTTTATTGGCCAGGTTTTCTTGACCATGTTGGGTTTAAACAGTGTCACATTTGGTGGTAGCTCGAGTAGTTAAGGCTCTGGGCTGTTGACCGGAAGATCGGGGTTCAATCCCCAGCACTGCCAAGCTGCCACTGTTGGGTCTTTGAGCAAGGTCCTTAACCCCACCTGCTCCAGGGGTGCTGTATGATGGCTGACTCTGAGCTCTGACCCCAAGGCTGGGATATGTGAAGAAAGAATTTCACTGTGCAGTAATGTATATGTGACAACTTAACTTAAAGTCACAGCAAACTGATATCGATGAGATAATTACTGTACGTTGTTCATGGATACCTTCTAAGTGATCATTTGTAATGTTGTTCCTCAGTTTGGATGTTCAATGTCTGAAGTGGGGGGGGCATGGATGGCTACACAAAAGTGTACATTTTGTTTGCTTTGTCAGAACACATAAAGCTCATAAATATCTGCTTTATCTGCCCTTTTACACAGTCACAGGTCTGAGTGTCTATGGTTTCTGGTCTACTGTTCATTCAGGCAGCATTTTGGACTGAAATCTCAGCACAGGGACGACAGCAGATAACAATGTGTGTTGCTAGCAAGAAGCTAACCAGCAGTCTACAGTGAGTAATGTTAACAACAGGCTAGCTGGCAAAGGTTAGTTTTAATGATGATGATTATGTTCTTAAAACAGTGATTTGTTTGGTCAGTGTTATAGATTTAAGCAAACACTGTGTGGTCTGTAGAGTAACTAATCTAAAGCTATTATTGCTGTAAACTCGTAAAAGTAGAGAAGCAGCCATGTTGATTTGATGTCACTCGCCCGGGTTGACCAGTCTCTGCTATGAAAGTTCTTTTTCTGTGTGTTTAGCAGTTGTAGTTAACAATTAACTGTACCTCCATTGCAGTAGATGAAGACTGTACTGAAGAGTGAAACTATCCTTTCAGGCCCATGACCCTTCGCATGTCTCTGAAAAATGAATCATTCTTACTTCTGGCAGTTTTGGCCTGTTTCCTGCTGCAAGGTCCTGGAGGGAGGGCAGGTTTGTGCCACTGATCATCTCACCTGAATCAAACCAGACCATAGACCATCTGAAATAGATGGCTATTTCAATTTGGACTATTGCTTTACTGCATTCAAAGAATGAGAGAAAAGCAGGGCAAAAAATTAGTCCAACACACTGCAATCATGACAAACGCTAAAATATAAACGAAGGCTAAAACAGGAAGCTCCAGTTTTGAGGGAGGTCCAGACGTCATGCTTTGCCAGGTTATGGTCACAGCACTAATGTGACATCACTATAGTTAAAGGAGAAGTGATGGGATTCATTAGGAACACAGGAAGATCATGTGGTATATAACGCACATCTGATTCGGTTTGCTCTCTAAGCCGTATTCATCACAGGTGACTCTTCACACCGGCCGTCTAGATACAAGACAAGGAATATCACCTGACCTCCCAGATATCCAAAGTGTGTGTACTGCTCTGTTGCAGATAGATGAGTTTAAATAATCCTGTTGCATTGTCTGCATTGTATTTGTGTATATTTGTATATGTTGATTATACACACAGTACTCTACTGTTCTGTGTGTGCAAGGCTCAGATTGTTTCCTGTAACATGTTCTACTCAGTATTACACCTTCATGTCTTTCAGGAAACAAATAAACTCTGAAACATAAGACATTCATGTAAATATGCAGCAAGCAGTGAAAGGTTGTGTGCAGCAGGATGTGGAGAAGTGCACACCTGTAGCATGAGGAAAGATTCTGGAAATGTTTATGCTAGACTCTTCGGTTTGGTTCTAACCAACCAATCACACACATGAATGAGAAACTGTGGATTCAGGATGTTGTTCAATAATGCACAATAAATCTATAGACATTTTCTACACCCCAGAGACACACATATGGGCAGAATGTATTCAGTGAAGACCAAAGAACATGAACAACCAGCATACTGGGTCCTGAACTAGTATCATCAGTACAAGATCCTGATCCTCCTCCACTAGCAAACTGAAACCACAACTTAAGACATCACTGACTAACATCTCTAATCACTTCATCTACACTGCAGCAGTGGCCTCATCACCTACAGCCACAAGCTAGCATACAGGCAGGAGGTGGAGCAGCTCACACACTGGTGTAACAACTGTATCTCTCTCTCTGTCTGTCTCTGTCTCTCTCTCTCTCTCTCTCTCTCTCTCTCGTTCTGCCCCCCCATTTCATCTCTGTCTGTATCTGCCCCCCCATTTCATCTCTGTCTGTATCTGCCCCCCCATTTCATCTCTGTCTGTATCTGCCCCCCCTCTCAGCTCTGTCTGTATCTGCCCCCCCTCTCAGCTCTGTCTGTATCTGCCCCCCATCTCAGTTCTGTCTGTATCTGCCCCCCATTTCAGCTCTGTCTGTATCCCCCCCATCTCAGCTCTGTCTGTATCTGCCCCCCCATCTCAGCTCTGTCTGTATCTGCCCCCCCATCTCAGCTCTGTCTGTATATGCCCTCCCATCTCAGCTCTGTCCGTATCTGCCCCCCCATCTCAGCTCTGTCCGTATCTGCCCCCCCATCTCAGCTCTGTCCGTATCTGCCCCCCCATATCAGCTCTGTCTGTATCTGCCCCCCATCTCAGCTCTGTCCGTATCTGCCCCCCCATCTCAGCTCTGTCCGTATCTGCCCCCCATCTCAGCTTTGTCTGTATCTGCCCTCTCATCTCAGCTCTGTCCGTATCTGCCCCCCCATCTCAGCTCTGTCCGTATCTGCCCCCCCATCTCAGCTCTGTCCGTATCTGCCCCCCCATCTCAGCTCTGTCTGTATCTGCCCCCCCTCACACCCCTGTCTGAATCTGCCCCCCCTCTCTGCCCTGTCTGTATCCGCCCCCCCTCTCAGCTCTGTCTGTATCTGCCCCCCCATTTCATCTCTGTCTGTATCTGCCCCCCCATTTCATCTCTGTCTGTATCTGCCCCCCCCATTTCATCTCTGTCTGTATCTGCCCCCCCTCTCAGCTCTGTCTGTATCTGCCCCCCCTCTCAGCTCTGTCTGTATCTGCCCCCCATCTCAGTTCTGTCTGTATCTGCCCCCCATTTCAGCTCTGTCTGTATCCCCCCCATCTCAGCTCTGTCTGTATCTGCCCCCCCATCTCAGCTCTGTCTGTATCTGCCCCCCCCATCTCAGCTCTGTCTGTATATGCCCTCCCATCTCAGCTCTGTCCGTATCTGCCCCCCCATCTCAGCTCTGTCCGTATCTGCCCCCCCATCTCAGCTCTGTCCGTATCTGCCCCCCCCATCTCAGCTCTGTCTGTATCTGCCCCCCCATCTCAGCTCTGTCCGTATCTGCCCCCCCCATCTCAGCTCTGTCTGTATCTGCCCCCCATCTCAGCTTTGTCTGTATCTGCCCCCCCATCTCAGCTCTGTCTGTATCTGCCCCCCATCTCAGCTCTGTCCGTATCTGCCCCCCATCTCAGCTCTGTCCGTATCTGCCCCCCCATCTCAGCTCTGTCCGTATCTGCCCCCCCATTTCAGCTCTGTCCGTACCTCCCCCCCCTCTCCGCTTTGTCTGTATCTGTCTCTCCATCTCAGCTGTGCCCGTATCTCTCCCCACATCTCAGCTCTGTCCGTACCTGCCCCCCATCTCAGCTCTGTCCGTATCTGCCCCCCATCTCAGCTTTGTCTGTATCTGCCCTCCCATCTCAGCTCTGTCCGTATCTGCCCCCCCTCTCAGCTCCGTCTGTATCTGCCCCCCATCTCAGCTCTGTCTGTATTTGCCCCCCCCCCCTCAGCTCTGTCTGTATCGGCCCCCCATCTCAGCTCTGTCTGTATCTGCCCCCCCCCTCAGCTCTGTCTGTATCTGCCCCCCCCTCTCAGCTCTGTCTGTATCTGCCCCCCCATCTCAGCTCTGTCTGTATCTGCCCCCCCATCTCAGCTCTGTCTGTATCTGCCCCCCCTCTCAGCTCTGTCTGTATCTGCCCCCCCATCTCAGCTCTGTCCGTATCTGCCCCCCATCTCAGCTCTGTCTGTATCTGCCCCCCCATTTCAGCTCTGTCCGTATCTGCCCCCCCATCTCAGCTCTGTCTGTATCTGCCCCCCCCTCAGCTCTGTCCGTATCTGCCCCCCCATCTCAGCTCTGTCTGTATCTGCCCCCCCCTCTCAGCTCTGTCTGTATCTGCCCCCCCATCTCAGCTCTGTCCGTATCTGCCCCCCATCTCAGCTCTGTCTGTATCTGCCCCCCCATTTCAGCTCTGTCCGTATCTGCCCCCCCATCTCAGCTCTGTCTGTATCTGCCCCCCCCTCAGCTCTGTCTGTATCTGCCCCCCCCTCAGCTCTGTCTGTATCTGCCCCCCCCTCTCAGCTCTGTCTGTATCGGCCCCCCCATCTCAGCTCTGTCTGTATCTGCCCCCCCATCTCAGCTCTGTCTGTATCTGCCCCCCCATCTCAGCTCTGTCTGTATCTGCCCCCCCCATCTCAGCTCTGTCTGTATCTGCCCCCGCCCCATCTCAGCTCTGTCTGTATCTGCCCCCCCATCTCAGCTCTGTCTGTATCTGCCCCCCCATCTCAGCTCTGTCTGTATCTGCCCCCCCATCTCAGCTCTGTCTGTATCTGCCCCCCCCCATCTCAGCTCTGTCTGTATCTGCCCCCCCATCTCAGCTCTGTCTGTATCTGCCCCCCCATCTCAGCTCTGTCTGTATCTGCTCCCCCATCTCAGCTCTGTCTGTATCTGCCCCCCCATCTCAGCTCTGTCTGTATCTGCCCCCCATCTCAGCTCTGTCTGTATCTGCCCCCCCATCCCAGCTCTGTCTGTATCTGCCCCCCCATCTCAGCTCTGTCTGTATCTGCCCCCCCATCTCAGCTCTGTCTGTATCTGCCCCCCCATCTCACCTCTGTCTGTATCTGCCCCCCATCACAGCACTGTCGTTATCTGCCCCCCCATCACAGCTCTGTCTGTATCTGCCCCCCCTGCTCAGCTCTGTCTGTATCTGCCCCCCCCATCTCAGCTCTGTCTGTATCTGCCCCCCCCCATCTCAGCTCTGTCTGTATCTGCCCCCCCATCTCAGCTCTGTCTGTATCTGCCCCCCCATCTCAGCTCTGTCTGTATCTGCCCCCCCATCTCAGCTCTGTCTGTATCTGCCCCCCCATCTCAGCTCTGTCTGTATCTGCCCCCCCATCTCAGCTCTGTCTGTATCTGCCCCCCCATCTCAGCTCTGTCTGTATCTGCCCCCCCATCTCAGCTCTGTCTGTATCTGCCCCCCCATCTCAGCTCTGTCTGTATCTGCCCCCCCCATCTCAGCTCTGTCTGTATCTGCCCCCCCATCTCAGCTCTGTCTGTATCTGCTCCCCCATCTCAGCTCTGTCTGTATCTGCCCCCCCTTCTCACCCCTGTCTGTAACTTACCCCCCATCTCAGCTCTGTCTGTATCTGCTCCCCCATCTCAGCTCTGTCTGTATCTGCCCCCCATCTCAGCTCTGTCTGTATCTGCCCCCCCATCTCAGCTCTGTCTGTATCTGCCCCCCCATCTCAGCTCTGTCTGTATCTGCCCCCCATCTCAGCTCTGTCTGTATCTGCCCCCCATCTCAGCTCTGTCTGTATCTGCCCCTCTCTATATCCAGGTTGTGATGACTGAGTCTGTACCTGGTCATAGTTTTCCTCAGTGTGATTGTACTCAGGTATTCTGCTGTTCTATATTCTCTGTTTAGCTCCAAATAACATTGCAGTTTACTGTGTTTTTGTGTTTCAGTCCAATAAGATAAATAAAATTCTTTCTGTGTGTTAATCATTTGATGAGATGAGGTGGTCAGTGTCCTGAGGCTGGTCAGTGTTAGTCGTGTTGGTCAGATGAGCTTCTTTGTGGAGCCTTAGGACCAGCTAAATAAAGGGGCTTTTTTCAATGTTCACTTCATGGTTTTTAAGGGCTTTAAAATGATAAGAGTTGGGGTCACTCAATTTCAGATGTTTCCAAAATTTGATGGCTCCTTTCTCAATGTTGATTAATAGAGGGTATTGTCCTTATTCTGCCCTGCGTGTGTTGTTAGGTGTGTTCCTCTGTACCCTGAGAATGCTCTTACAAAACTCACACACTGGGTTTTTGTCCCATTACATTTAATTCTAAAACTGATTGGAATATTTGGAGGTTTTGAATGAGATTCTAATTTGGATTTGAACTGGAATAGAATTTTTAATGGCATAGAAAGCCCTTCTTTCTTTCTCCTTCAGTTTATTCACAGCCATGTTGAGATTCCCATTTGCACCGAATTTCAGTCCAAGGTATGTGTAATTAGTGACATGATCAATTTTGGTCATACCGAGGGTGACACTGTGTCTCTTTCTCTGACCTCTGGGTCATTTTTGAAAGGTTTTGTTTTGGCTGGGTTTATAGTCAGGGCCCAGGTCTGACTGAACCTGTGGAGGATGTCGAGGATCTGCTGTAGAGCCTCCTCTGTAGGAGACAGCAGAACCAGATCATCTGCATAGAGGAGGAACTTTATATTGGAGTCATGCAGTGTGAGGCCAGGTGCTGATGATTGTTCTAGTAATTTCTAGTAATAGTGGTGATAGTGGACACGCTCAGCCCTCGAGTGACGAATTCAGTTTGTTTATTTCCAATTTTAATTCCACATTATTGTTTGAGTACATTGTTTTTATATTATATGTTTTGCTCCCTATACCAATTTCCATGAGCTTAGATAATAAACCTTGGTGCCAAATTGAATCAAAAGCTTTCTGAAAATCTACAAAGCGAACAAATATTTTGGTTCTGTTTTGGTTGATATACACTATATTGCCTGAAGTTATGAGCTATAGCTTATACACCTATAACAGCTTCAACTCTTCTGGGAAGGCTTTCCACAAGGTTTAGGAGTGTGTTTATGGGAATTTTTGACCATTCCACTAGAAGCACATTTGTGAGGTCAGGTACTGATGTTGGACAAGAAGGCCTGGCTCACAGTCTCTGCTCTAATTCATCACAAAGGTGTTCTATCGGGTTGAGGTCAGCAGGTCTGTCAAGTTCCTCCACACCAAACTCGCTCATCCATGTCTTTATGGACCTTGCTTTGTGCAGTCATGTTGGAACAGGAAGGATGTTGGAACTGTTCCCACAAATTTGGGAGCATGAAATTGTCCAAAATATCTTGGTATGAAGCTGAAGCATTAAGAGTTCCTTTCACTGGAACTAAGGGGCCGAGCCCAACCCCTGAAAAACTACACCTGAATTCAATGATATGGAGGGGTGTCCCAAAACTTTTGGCAATATCATGTATTTGTCAATTCAAGTGTCTGATGTTCTATAATTTGATAAGAATCCAATCGGACTTTTGCTTAAAACATTGTGCTCGGTAAGGAAGCCTAGGAGTCTAGGCTAGGATTGATGACGCTGCAAAACAAGTTCCCTAGATTACTGCTCATACAAATGCCTCTGTAATAGTTTGGGTCTAATTCGTCTCCAGTCTTGAAAATGGGCTCCTTTTGACTTCTTTATTCCAGATGTCAGGGAAATGACCGGCACTCAGAAGTTGAACAGTTTTAGTATGGCCAGTCTTAATTTGTGGTCAGTAATTTTGAGCATTTCATTCAGATTGCCATCTGGTCCACGGTTTGTTTGTTTAGTAAAGCCTGGATTTGATCACTCGGTTCTTTTTTTCTGTAATGGGGAAGTCTAATGGGTTTTGGTATTTATATTTGATCATATTTTCATGTATTTGGGTTTGTTCTGGATTTCGAAGTTGTTCGAAATGATTTTTCCAGATGTCTCTGTTTGAATGGCTGCTTGTTCGTGTTTCTTTTTATTCAGAAAATGTCAACTGTCCCAGAACCTGTCCCATTTAGAGACACTTCAGTACTTTGGAGCCTATTTTGGACGTACTGTTCTCTCTTCCCTCTGAGTGTATTTTTGTAATGTTTAAGTTCCTCATCAATACTGATGGTATAGATCTGATGGTATAGATGGTTTTTATTTTACAGATGTCTTAACTTTTTCCTCACCGTTTTACAGTCTAAATCCCACCATTTTTCTGCACAGCCAGATTCAAGCCATCTCCACTGTCAGGATACAAGTTGTTTAGAAGTTTGTTTACAAGTGAGCATACTTCAGGGTGGCTGATTGCTGTCAGATATTTTTCTGTGTTGTTTTGAGTCTATCTGTAGTGTTCTCTAGTGTTATTCAGCTTACTGGGCTGTGAGTGTATGGTAGTGTTTTTTGTCTTATTGAGATACACTGTGATTTGGCTGTGATCTGATGGGACTGTGAATGCTCTGAAGGAGAATAGATCTGTGATCATATATTCAACTGTTGAGCAACCATTACACGAACTATAGGTGTACCTTCCAAAAGAGTCTCCTCTCACCCTACCATGGACAAGATACAGGCCAAAGCTTGCCATTTGTATATACAGTATTTGGTTATCAGAGTTATTCCATGGGACGTTTACAATGTTTTGTGGTTATTCCCATTATCTGTGGTGCAGTCGGATAATGGTCCTGTCCTAGCGTTTAGATCCCCACACATCAATACACTTCCTCTGGGCCTGGAAGTGGTTCATTTGATTATGAAGTGTTTCAAAGATGTTTTCATTATTCAAGATTCAAGATTCAAAGAACTTTATTAATCCCAGGGGGAATTTGCTCTTCTGATCAACCAGCACACTGTGTAGTGGATAAGAAGGGTTGTCCAGGATTGAATGGAGTTTTGACAGCTTTCTTCTCTCAACAACTGGGTCCAGCTCCATGCCAAGTACAGAGCCAGCCCTCCTGATTAGTTTGTCCAGTTTATTTCTCTCTGCCACCTTCATGTTACAGACCGCCGCATAGAAAATGACACTAGACACCACAGACTCGTAGAACATCCGTAGTATGGTGTTACAGACGTTAAAGGACCTGAGCCTCCTCAGAAAATACAAACTACTCTGTCCTTTCTTGTAGAGCGCTGTTGAGTTTAGTGTCCAGTCCAGCTTGTTGTCAATATGGACTCCCAGGTATTTGTAACTTTCTCAACTTTCTCTCCAAGGACAGACAAAGCAGAGGCTGGGGTTCTGGATTTTCTAAGTCCACTACCAGTTCCTTTGTTTTCCCAACATTGAGCTGTAGATGGTTGAGCTCACACCAGGCGAAAAAAGTTGTCCACTGCTGTGTGATACTCCGAGGTGTTACCTCCCTGGTGCCATGATGAGGAGATCATCAGTGTTATTCACTTCACCGGTCAGTGGTCATGTTGTGGCAATGTTATGCCTGATCGGTTTATGTATACATTATCCAGAGCATGTCCTTGATCTTCCCCAGGTTAGTGTGGTTTCTGGGCTGAAACATGCCCAGTGAGTGTGGATCAGGCTGCTGCATTGTTGTTGTTCTGTTGCTCCATACTGAAGCTGTTCGTGGTCTCCTGCATTTTTGTTCACAGGGAATTGGGCCTTTGGGAGCAGTGTACTGGGGTCTTGGGTGTTGTAGTACAGGCCGATGGTGGTAGGGTGCAAAGTGTGGAGGTCCAGGTTGTGTGTGTGGTGAGGCCCAGTATATAGGTGCAGTGGAAGACATGTGTGGGGCAAGGCCATGGGCAGGGGGTGAGGGTGTAAAGTGGATTGGTGATAGGATGCGGGCTTATGGGTGGAGGCTGTAGTGTAAATCTCTGAATGTGGAGAAGCACTGCTTTGTAATGGCAAAAAGCGTCTAAAATGTTAAAGGACGGTGGTTGTGCTGGCACTGTTTTGGAGGCTGACATGGAGCCGGCTGTCTTTATGGAGATGGATGTGGTCATAGAGGTGGTGAATATCCATGTGATACGTCTGTGTTCACTCTTTGTATGGTGTTAGGATGAAAGTCTGATCTGGGTGGAGATTACGCTTTTTGAATTTGGGAAAGTTTGTGCTATAATGGTCATTTGAGTCACTGATTCTGTCACTCTTTCTTGCTGTGCTCTCAGGTCGGTGGTCCCCATGTGGATGATGATGTGGATAGCTTTACCCAGCTTTTCCTCGCACAGTTATTGTAGGGCATTGTCTGTTTTCGGGCACCAGATTTTGAATGTTTTGTGGCTAGGATAGAGCCGCTTTTTACTGATGAACCTGCCATTAGAATCAATTAGAATCTGCATTCTGGGGTGTATTTTCTTGCTCTTGGGGGTTATCTGGGGTCTCTGTCTGTGTTGTCTGTGGAGATGCTGTTGCTAATCTCATGTATCTCCAGACTGTTCATGTGTTTCATCTTCAGCAGCCGTGAGCAAACCCCAAGTGATGAGACTCCAACCAGATGTCGAACATCAGGATGGATCAGGCAGATCCAGAAAGTGTGTGTAAAAGAGAGTGTGTGTGTGAGAGAGAAAGAAGCAGATAGATCTATCCAGTACTGTGCTGTTAGTTAGGGTGTGTGTGTGTTGCACTCATCTCACACTGTAGTGTATCATCCTCCTCTTCTGCTGTGTGTCACTGCGCTCCTAAAGACATGACGTGTCACTCCAAAATAAAGCTGCTTCTCTTCACTGAATATATTTACAGAGAGATCCAGGGGCAGTGTGATTGTTGCCTCCAGTGGGTGTCTATTAGCACAAGGTGCAGTTTTAATTTTGCCCACTAGGTGTATTAAAGGACGCTGCTCCACCTCTACAAAAGATATTGACTTACGTCTGACTTTAAATTACATTCAAATCCACACACAGCTACATTGAACAAATATTTTCTATTATTATTATCTAGGATTTCACAAAGCTCTCTGAGTAACTAGCAAAGTAGAAGCAGAAGATAGAGGCTCAAACACCTTACATCATCCAGTACTCACCCAGTACAACCTGAGCACACGAGGATGAATGATGATCTTCTACATGCTTGTGTGAGATTAGATAGATTTTGCTCTCCACTTACTCAAGAGGCTTAAATGGAGAATTACTGACTGCCTCCAGAGCAGGGCAGTTAGTCCAGTGGTAGCTGGTCAGATGGTGTATGACCTTCAGGAAGTGTTGGACTGGATGGGCAGCTCCTCATGACACCTCCTCAAGATCACTGAGAGGAAGACATGCAGGATTTCATCAGATATGAATACATTATTGTCTCTGAATAGATAATTGATCGTAAATGCATAAGAATGTAAATATGACCAGTAGGTGGATTTTTTTTCCCTCGAAAGCTTGCTAGTTTCAGGCCCTGAAATAAAAACATTTACTTTCACGCCTTCATGTGGAGCTTTCACTGAAACTTGTGGCAGCTTTCAGCAAAAATATCACTCAGATTAAACACAAAAATCTTGCTGACATGAAGAAACTCTTACACTCTAGACCACGCCCACTTTTGGTTTCAATCTGAATATGAAAACCGCAGAAAACTCTTTTGTGTAGTAAACAGATTCATTTCCGTCCCACACCAGAGATCGGGACCTCGAATATTCTCTACGCATGCTTGGCCCTGGATTTCACATGACAGCAAATCCAGTATGATTAAACCAATTAAAAGTGGCAGTGAGGTACTGGTGCTCTCTGCTGGAGCTGATAGGGCATGCAGCTCATCTGTACTCAGATTCATGTGGCTTGAATTCTCTCGTATAGCATCACTATAAAAACCTGGTCAGTATCATGGTGAGCTTTTTCAGAGATATAAACAACATCCCGGAGAACAGGCACAAATCCTGGATGTCTTTAAACCCGTAACAAATCCGACTCCAGTACTTTCCTTATCCCAGCTGAGACACAAACCAAACACAGCCACGTGTGCCAAAAACATTAGTGATCACATTTGTTTTCGAAACTAACTAAGAAATCCAGAACAAATAAAAATAAAAACACCAGGTTTTTAGCCGAACCTCGTATTACCACCTGTGCATGAGTACACCAGGTAAAACCTCCACTTTATGCTGTATCCTATAAAGCACACAAACAACGTCATCTGTGTCATTTTCCTCAGACTAAGGGAAAGAAAAACACAATCTAAGCAGCACAGCTGGAAGAAAAAACTTTACTGTCTGCGAAAAAAAAGCCTAATTTTGAAACGAGTGACGTCAATCGACGCCATTATTCATGATCTGTCCAGCTGAGTTTGACAAGTCTGTAGAGTTTTTAAGCTTGGCTTGTGGAAGAAAGTTCACCAAATTCAGTCTGGCTTTCAACATGGAGGATTATGGGCAATGTGCTGAGTCATGATACACCACACAGTTGGGAGATAAATTCAGTTGTTTTTAAAATCAAGGCTGAGTTTCAGTTAATCCCGGAAATGTAGATCAGATAGCTGAGCTCAGTGATTTAGTACACAGGGAGGACAAGAGCGAGCTCCTGGGAAACTCCTGTAGTGAGCTCTTGTCAGGTAGTGCAACTAAACATCTCCAGACTGGTTGGCATTCAGAAGATTGGTTTGAGAACAGCATGTTCCCGGGGTTTGGATGGGAATGTCAGGAGAGAAACAGGCCTGGAGTTAGCAGGCAGCTTCCTGAGTGGAAGGCAGAATGACTGAGACGGATATTAAATTGTACAAGAGAAATGAGATGAGATGTACCTGATGTTCATCCTCTGTAAGGGAACTTCAAGCCAAGATGCTACTCCAAGACCTGGAAGTTTGCTAGTGATCACAGTACTTCAGGAGGAGTTTCTCTGCTCAGGTAAAACAAAATTTCCACTGGACATAACAATCAGCTCTATGTATGATGAGGAACAGTGAAGCATGGGGGTGGCAGCACCATGTTGTGGACATAGCATTAAAGTTGTAACAGAATGAAGTTTTGGAGTGCCATCGCAAAGATCTGACCTGAATCCGATAGTAAATGGACTGAACATCGCTTCTGAGTCTGTCAGGAGGAATGAGCAGAAATGATAGAGAAAATCTAAAAACGTATTGGGAGAAGATGTTTAATGTAAAGTTATGAAATTCTATCTTTGCATATCCCATCCTTAGGGGCTGGGGTCAGAGCGCAGGGTCAGCCATGATGCAGCGCCCCTGGAGCAGGGTGGAGGTTAAGGGCCTTTCTCAAGGGCCCAACGGTGGCAGCTTGGCGGTGCTGGGGCTTGAACCCTGATCTTCCAGTCAACGACCCAGAGTCTTAACCACTTAAGCTGCCACCGTTTATCAGGACATAATGTATTCCTTATATCCCCATGCCTAGTTCTGACTCAGAATGGAGTTGGGTTTTAGTATTGGAGTTCAGGGTAAGCTACAGTTTATCCCAGAGGTAGAATATTATAACTCAAGGTATAACATTTTTATTATGAAAGTTATTTCGTATTTAAAGACACTCAGACTTTTCCAGATTTCCATGCTACTACACAATTCCAAAAATGATCCTCTATTTGAGTTATTTAAATGGATATTAAATAATGTATATTATATTGTATATGTATATTAATATATAAAAAATTTTTATACAAGGTATTTTCCAAATAATAGTCAAGATTTTAATGTTAAGATGATCTAACTATTATTAAAATATTTTAATATTTCAAATATTTATTTACTTTATTTATTTATTTTTAATAGATTTTATTTATTTGAATATTTATTTATTTTTGGTATTTCACAAATGGCATCATGTTTTTTTTTTTAAAGCTCCTGATATTTCCTGTATAACTACACACGTGGACAAAATTCTTGGTTCCCTTCCATTAAAACATGAAAAAAAACCCCCACAATGGCCACTGACATAACTTTTAAAATTAAATAAAATTAAATAAAAATGTACTGAAAATTCCATCCATCCATTTTCTATATCTGCTTTATTCTTAATTAGCATCACAGGGATCTGCTGGAGTCTATCCCAGCACACATTGGGTGAAAGGCAGGGGTACACCCTGGACAGATCACCAGTCCATCACAGGGCCACACATATAGACAGACACTCACACACACTCACACTCACTTCTATGGGCATTTTAGAATTACCAGTCAACCTAATGTACATGTTTTTGGGCTGTGGGAGGAAACCGGAGTACCCGGAGTAAACCCACGCAGACACGGGGGAGATGTACTGAAAATTGACTAATGCAAATCAGACATTGCTTTTGAACTGTGGTTAAAAGGTTAAAAGTGGTTAATTAAACTGTCCTGGACAAATCTGATTTTTGAACCATCATTACTTTGGTCACTTCAGTGTTGGTTGTCTTTCTTTAATGGAAGGGAACCAACCATTTTGTCCATGTGTGTATAGATCCCCCGCAGGTAGATGTGTTCAAATTCATCAGGACGCAGCACACTCATACCAAAAAATCCAAAAAAACCCATCACTTGGATCTTTTTGTTTAGTAAATGTGAACAGAGCCATGTGTTGAGTACCAGTTTAGGTTTATTTCAACTGTCAAACATACATTCTAAATAATCACCAACATCAACATCAATGAAAAACTGCATACGCTGGAAGGAAAAGGCACATCATACTCTCACGGCTGCATCCGTCTCCACAGGCCATTCACACGCTTCTCCGCTACGTACGCACCGTCGTAACACAATCACTCAGTTAGGAAAGAATATTTATATACTGTAATTTGGCCACAAAGATTTACCTCCAGGAAGAGTGTCACATGGCCCGGCTTCAAGACTCGCTGTACATCCTGTATGCTTTTTTTTTTAAAGAAGCAGTAGAAGCTCAAACACTTCTCCTGGTTTACGTGGCTTTAATAGTTCAAATCCGAAAAGCCACTCTGCAGTAAACCTGCTGATCCTGGAGGATCGTTTCTCACTGCTTATAGTCTCTGAATGCACTTATTTACAGAAGTATCATCTTCACAGCTTTAGGGAAGCTTTCAGATTTGAATAAGCCACTGTTTTGTGTGTCCTGAAAAAGAAAAAGAACAAAAACAGAAACACCACCAGGAGAAATGAACACAACAATCCAACAATTCCGAGCTGCTCATTACCGAATGTGCACAAAGGTCCTGTCCTGGAAACATTCCTGGGTAGAAAGGAGTTTGTGAGAGGAGGATGAGATGCGGGATTTGTTGAAGGTTTAAATACCTGAAGAGCCATGAAGATCATCCTGGCTCATTATAAAAGCATGACAAAGAGGACAAGCTAGAACCCACTTCCAAGCCTGACAGGACTTCCTTACATGATCCAGTATTAAATGTAGCTGGGAATTTCTGTGTGATAAAGGATGAGATTCTATTCAGCTCGAGTCCACTGATTATGATAGTGAAGATGATCCTGTAGTCAAATATCCAGCTCCATACAGCTAAAAGTATAAGGACACCTGACCATCACAGTCACAGGTGATTGTTACACTTCATGCTTCATTCTTCTCTTCGGTGAAGGTTTTCCGCTAGATAATATTGCAGTGTGGCTGTGGGGATTAGTGATCATTCAGCTACAAGAGCATTAGTGAGATCAGAGGTCTGGGGTTCAGTCGGTGTTCCAGTTCATCCCAAAGGTGTTCAGTGGGCTTGAGTCAGAGTCAGGGCTCTGTGCAGGACACTCCAGTTCTTCCACTCCTTAACACACCATGTCTTCATGGAGCTCGGGCTTCGTCCATGCTGGAACAGGGTTTAGTTCCAATAAAGGGAAAGTGTAATGTTACTGCAAACAAACAATGACTTTCTAGACAACTGTGTACTTTGTGGCAACAGTTTGGAGAAGAACCACATATGGGTGTGATGGTCAGGGTACTTTTCTGTATCCTCCGTGAAAGCATCTGATCTTAACTGGCAGAATAAAATGAGTTCAGTGGGACGTTCACCCGTCCATTTAACCAGGAACATTTTGATTTGATGCTTTTTGAAAACTAGACATGTGACCCGACCCCACTAAAAGGTACTGGAGTTTAAGGTGCATGTAATAAGCAGATGTTTCAAACAGCTGCATGACCCACAAACACTTGATATGGTGTTTAATCAAAAGTAGGACTGAGGCCGGAGCACGTGCGGTATATGATCAGAGATATTCTTTCACACTTGAGGGGATGTTAATATAATCTGATGGATCATTTCTAATGGAACGTTTTCCTGATCAAAGCACATTTTCGTCCACAGTGTTTATTAGTCATGGGAACGTCTTGTGCTGCATTTACAACCTGTGGTGATTTAAAAAATGTGTGTTGAAGTCTATGTCTATGTGATAAAGCCGGCTTTGTGTTACTGACTGAATGGACAGAACAAATCTGTAGCGTTGGCTCGCCGTCCTCGCACCTTCTGCAGTTAGGCAGACTGAGAACGATGCCATGACATGATGCCAAATGATGTTTGTTTCATAATTTCCAATTATGCAACCAATGTGGTGTGACGATTTTACACAGCAGATTAGCTTTGACTTGAAAAGGTGTTTATTTTCCATCCTCGAAAAGATGTTTGTTAGACAGGACAATAAATCCACTCTGATCTCAAGCAAGATCAAGTTGCGCCTTTTGAACAAGACTTCCTCATCCCCAGCACTTGCTTAAACAACCCACCATTTTACACAGCAAGCCATGACAGCTGGCCTTTTCCAGCTCCACCTCTGCCTCTAATACCTGAACTTAGTCTGAACTTCAGTCCCACACGTCATTCGCTAACATACACTTTTAATCTTTGTGTTTTTGATGTGAAGAGATGATTGTGGATCATCTGACATGAGAGAAAAACAATCTCGTTACAGGCGTTGATATCTTAACGCCGTAATTCAAAGCAAAAGGGACTTGTGTTTTAAAAAAGTCTTTTCCTGCTGCTCAAAATAAGACCTGAGATTTTAACCATTAAAAGCTACACATATGAGGAAAGGCAGAAAAAAGCAAATAAAAGCAAGAGAGAGAGAGAGAGGGAGAGAGAGAGAGAGAGAAGCCCTTAATTTGGATTTGTGAGGTACTGTATAGTTGCTACGTAGACACCCTTAGTCAGAGCATGCAGAAAAAAAATCTTCAATCCATTTCAGCTTCATTCGTGCTTCAGTTTTGGGCTCAAGATTCAGTATTGGAGTCAGAAAAACAAATCAGATCAATCACAACATTGATGGAAAATGGTAAATAATCAATACTGATCCACTGACGAGAAAAACAGGCTCAGCTAAAACAAAACTAAAATATAAACAAAAAATATATATATATATATATATATATATATAATAATCAACTGAAAGTGTTTGTGTCCACTCTCGGACAATCAGTGAAAGGGAGCTGCATTCAGTGAACGTTATTACCTGCAAAATTCAGCTAGATGAATACAAAAATATTCTTGGTCAGTGGGGAAAAAGCCTATGAAGCACCACTACTTTATAGTCTGTGAAAGCACTTGATAAAGATTTTGCGCTGGGAAATAACCCACAAAATCTTACAAAAAGTCATGATTCAGTTTAAGAGCAACATTCATTTTTTTCTTTTTTCTTTCAGGACACCTCGATGACCTCCATGCTCCCAGAGAAGCTGGACTGGCTGCCTACTTTCCCCAGGTCATCTCTGGAGCGGCTCTCGGTCATGCCGTCGCCGAATTCCATCTGGCAGCTACGCCGCTTTAGTTGCTTCTCGAAGCTGCTCTCTTCGTGCCAGCTACGGCGCGAGTCTCCGCGCTCGCTACTCCTCTGTCTGCTGCGCCTCCTCACTGCCTCCAAACCCTGACTGCAGCTGTACGTCGCCGTGAAACTGCTCTGTGCCCCTCCGGCTCCTCCACTGCCCCCGCTGCTGAAAATAGCCGAGGTGGAGTAGAAGCGGGCCGACTCGGACGAGAGGTACCAGCCTCCGGTGACGGGCGCCAGAAGGATGTCGGAGTGCCACCCTTTTAGTGCACCTAACCCAGTTTTGGCCAACTGCTGCTGCGAGCGTGACAGGCCGAGAAGAAAGCTGGCAGCACTCGCGGTTTCCTCCATGCTACCGCTCCTCTGCAGCGGCTGGGGGCAGGCAGGAGGTGGAGGGGGTTTCAAGGCTGTAGATTGGGGCTTAGTGGATTGACTGGGATTGCTGGAGTGACTGGATTTGGCGGAGTTTATGGACTTGTTACTGCTAGATGAGGGACCTTCGGCTTGCTCCTTGTCCGGACTTTGTTCGGGAGTGGACTGCTCTGAAACCTCCTCCACAGGGGAGAACTGACAAGGCTTAACAGACGGATCTTTAAACGAGGACGGTTTGTAGTAGTCTGGATTATCTCCGCTGCCAAAGGTGCGTAAAGGAGCTCCGACGCTCGGCTCACCGTACGACTTGATGTCCAGGGAGAAGGAGCGTTTCAAGCGCATGCTCTCCTCCATTTCTTCACTCAGCTGCAGACTGCATAGTGCCTGAGCCAGAAGCTGCTCCTCAGGTACCCCGGCCAGTACACAGGGCAGTGTCAGAGGCTCTAGTGGCGTCAGGGCAGATCTCTCCGCCCCTCCCCCGCCGGACGAGCACGGGGCGCAACACTCGTTCTCTTGCCCCGGGCTTGGCTTGTCGGCCGGTTCTGCCTGCACCGGCTTACCCTTAGCTGCCACTTCACTGGGGTTCTTGATTTTCTTCTCAAAATCCAGCAGTTGGCCCAGGAAGTTAAAGTTGGGCGAGATGGTCGGCCTCTTCTCCTTCACAAACCTAGGAAAGACAGTCAGTAATTGATCGTGTACCGGATTTCTGCAGGAGCAGCTTCAACTAGTTCTGGTCTAAAGTTTGAATCATACCTGTATGCCTCATCTAAGGACATGTCCATCCTCTTCATGATGTAGGCAATGGCGATGGTGGCCGATCGGGAAATTCCAGCCAGGCAGTGGACTAAAACTCTGGAATTACAAGCTTTCGCTTTTTCTAGAAAAGAAAGAGAAAGTGAGCCAACACCTGCTAGCGTAGAGAAAAGCTGTTCATCTGGCTTTACATATCAAAATGAAAGCAAAGTGAAGGTAATACAGTGACTCAGAAATCCCCTGAAATTTGAGAATGGTATCAGTTTCCCAATATCCAAAGCTGGTGGTTAGACATGACTCAGAGGCAAACCTCAAAGGCAAATCGGTTTTAAAAACTTCCTGCCAGCTGACCTATGAACTCCACAGATTTGTCCAGCCACGGCAGGATCTTCTCGCAAAAGCTGTCGTTTACAGGAACACGCAGGAAGTGCGACTCGGGAATGAAGTCGGGTTTGGGACAGGTGTTACTGGCATTGAGGACATACGCTATGTCGTTCTGCTGCATCAGATCCTGTGACGGGGAGAAGACAGTGAGGCTTTGTTCAGAGCACAGATTCACATCTCACACTGATTACTGGACAATCACTTTAAATCTAAAATGACAGAAATGAGTTTGATTAGAAGTGCCAAGGATGTCTAAGAATCTACACTCTTAAATAAAATCTATATAAGATCTACAGAATCAAACATGTATCAACAATATATTTACCAAATCTGTAACTAAACAATCATGCTGTTTCCTTTAAAATACACTTGCTTGATGCTCACAGTGGCACCCACATTGAGCTGAAATATATTTAGGCTTTCCGCTGTAGCTCACCCTGTTGAGGACGTCTCTCTGACAGCCCAGGTAGAGATGAGGCAGGATGCGTGTAGGGCCGCTGCTGTTGAGCGGAAGACACGGCTGTGAGATACAGGAGGGCACCACCATACACTTTCCCTCACACAGACCCGGGAAGAGGTTTGAGAACTCCACAAATCCACCTGCAATTACAAAAAAAAAAAAAAAAAACAACTTTTTTCAGCCAATCACGTTGCAGCAGCACAATTTCACACCAACATACTGTATCATATCCCTTTGCTTTACATTTATAATCATAACTTTGAGTCTGTGCACCCATGTGCTTCCTAAACATCTCGCTCCTTTCTTCTGTGAAGGTTTTCCACTAGATGCTGGAGTGTGGCTGTGGGGATTAGTGATCATTCAGCTATAAGAGTGAGATCAGACACTGATGTTGTAAGAGTGAGGAGGTCTGGGGTTCAGTCGGTGTTCCACTTCATGCTAAAGGTGTTCAGTGGGGTTGAGTCAGAGTCAGGGCTCTGTGCAGGACACTCCAGTTCTTCCACTCCTTAACACCTTAACACACCATGTCTTCATGGAGCTCAGGGGCTTTGGTCATACGAGTGTGTGATTCCAACAGTTTGAGAAGGAACCATATATGGGTGTGATGGTCAGGGGTCCACTGTATATAGTGTATAGGAGAAACGTAACATAGGACATATTGTACAAATAATCGTACACATAGGTTACAGTTAAAACCTTTTCCAATGTTTATATAAAGAAAATGGATGAGGTAGAACACACTCACACTCACACTCTCACACACACACACTGCTCAACCCTATCAGAGTGGAGATAATCCTGAGGTGAGGTTTTGAAGTCCAGCACTCTGAGCTCAGCTCCAGTGTTCTAATCTTTTGTCAGCGCTGTGATGTTTTTGATCTGTGTTGTGTAAAACTGCGATTGCGTCAGTCGTTATGTACACACACACACACACACAGACGGAGTGACCTCGTACCTTTAACCTACCGCACCACCATTACGTCAGAGCTGGAGGCAGTGTTATGACAGATCTGATTACTTTTAATGTTACTTTAGTAGCTACTCAGACAGTGCAGCTACACTCACTGGCCATTTTAAAGAGGGAGCGGTTGTTTTGTGTCTCTGTGTGTGTGTGTGTGTGTGTCTGTGTGTTTGTTCCTCCACAGGGGCTTTTACAGCATGTTACAGCATGAGTAACACACAGGGATTATTTAAACATCCTCAAAAACCAGATTCGCTTCCTTCATAGTGGAAATAAGAATTTTCACAGCCGTGCTCTTTCAACCTCCTTTTTGAAAAGTTTCTCCTTTTCACACACACACACACACACACAGAGGTTATGTAATGATGATGTAATCCTGGAACCGAAGCTGCACCACTATTAACTCTTGCATGTGTCAACTTTTGAAATCATCGGAGTCAATACGACTTCGTAGCGTGTCTGAGAGAGAGAGAGAGAGAGAGAGAGAGAGAGGAAACAAGAAAAAGTGTGTGCGTATGTCTACGAGTTAACAATGTTAAAGCACTGTCTGACTTCACCAAGAAAAACCAAAACAAAAAAACAAAATAAAAGCCCTTGTTACTTAGTAACCATGGGGTTACCTCAGGCTACACTCTGTTTATTGAGGCTTAATCTGATGCCATGTGTGGAAAAAGTCTCTGGCACTTTGCTAAAGCTGGCCAGACTGACACTTTTCGCCTTTTATAATGTCTATTACTAGTTATATTTCCACTCAATTCGGGATAAAACCGATGAAAGAATCGTTACGCAACGTTTTTACGAGGATGTGACGTGCCAGGGCTGGTTTTTCTGTGTAGCGATGGTCAATATTTAACCTCGTCTTCCTGATAACATACTACATATTACACAAGATAGTTCTGTAACCTGGACGGTTGAATTAGATGAAGAATTAAAAGAACATGTCAGACTGGTCAGTCGTGGAGAGTGGACAGAGATGAGCGGTGTTTTTCAGGGACTTTTCGCTCACCTTTTGAGGTGAATAATGTCTAGTTCTTGGTTAATGAAATGTCCAGAATGCTAGAGAGCATATGATCTGTTTTCTTTTCCAGTTACAGCCTTCTTATGGTGTAGTCTCAGTAGCCACAGGACCCATAATTCCCATAATTCCAGCAGGCAAAACATGTATAGTTTGATTTAGCACCTAACTGCACTTTAAGTTGTTTTGGCTTTATAATCAGGTGAGTGTATAACTTTACTTCACAGTTTATAAGCTTACATATGCTAGAAAATGATGATAAATGCAAGTCCAGTCCTCAGGTCCGTGTCCAGGTTACTCAAAAGACAAAGTAATAGTTGACCTATGTGATACGGAGCTGTGATTTCAGCAACAAACCAGTATGAGAGCTGCGATTTTCTCAACCTTATTCAAAACAAGTATGACCAGAGGTTGAAATGAGCAGTGATTTCTCAGACCAAGTCACATGGCTTGTGTGGTACAGAAATTTTTCCGGTTCTTCCAGGTCACAACTTTAGTTCCTACATGCAATTATTTCCCATTTGCTACTGGTCTTGTTATAATAGGGAAAAAAATATGTACAGTACAGAGATATTATAAAGAAAAATAAAGCTTGGGAGGAAGTAGCTGAGCTTACTGATGACATCAACCAATCAACTTTTTTACTTAAACAATTTAGAAATCACTAAAAATATCTTTAAAATACAATTAAATTGTACACTGTAGTAAATCGGTTAAGCAGTCACACTCCCTCACTACTCTGAATATGGACAGATAGATAGATAGATAGATAGATAGATAGATAGATAGACAGACAGACAGACAGACAGACAGATAGATAGACAGACAGACAGACAGACAGACAGACAGACAGACAGACATAGATAGATAGACAGACAGACAGACAGACAGACAGACAGACATAGATAGATAGACAGACAGATAGTTAGATAGTTAGATAGATAGACAGATAGATAGATAGATAGATAGATAGATAGATAGATAGATAGATAGATAGATAGATAGATAGATAGATAGATAGATAGATAGATAGATGGAGATAGACAGATAGATTGCACTGCACTGAGACTTTTTTTTTTGTAGATCAGGTCCTCACTATACAGACTTTCACCAAAAAAAGGTCCTTACGGTGTTAAACAGGAACAGATAATAGCTCAGAATTCTAGTTTATATATATATATATATATATGTAGGAGTCTCCGGTGCTCTGCAACAGCCAGAGGTATATATATATATATATATATATATATATATATATATATATCACTTTCTAAATGTTTAATTCCCTTCTAACTGGGGCTTTCCAGTTTCTCATGAATACTTTTTTTCATTTCCTTACCTTACAGAGAGGGAGTGAAACATGAGGGTGATGAGAAAAAGACTGTTTATAGCATAGCTGCTGTGATGTGAGCGATAAGAGGAACTATGCTTCACAGCTGTAAACGTAGCTATAGCAAGTATAATTGTTTGACTGATAGAAAAAGAAGAAGTAGAACTGAGGGCATGAAGCCTTTATTATCACCACACACACATTACAGCACAGTGGAATTCTTTTCTTCACATATCCCAGCTGAGGAAGTTGGGGTCAGAGCACAGGGGCAGCTATGATACAGCACCCCTGGAGCAGAGAGGGTTAAGGGCCTTGCTTAATTGCCCTACAGTGGAGCTTGGTGGTGCTGGGGCTTGAACCCTGATCCTCTGATCAACAACCCAGAGCCATAACCACTTGAGCTACCACTGCCCACTGCCAAAAACTGTTATGGCTGACAAAACTGCTGAGGTCAAAGAATCAAACGGTTTAAATCCATGTGATATATTCCTTTATGTCCCTGTGCTGTGTGTGTGTACTCTTTCAGTCCTCTAGGTGTGTACACTGTCTAAATGTCCTGAATGATTGAATTACTACGACTCTTGTCTCTGAAAGTGTTTTGGATACACCCTACATGTTGAAGCATGGGCTGGTTATGACTTCACCTGGGTTGACTCTCTGCTGTCTGAGTGCAGTGTGTTTTATTGTGTGTGTGTGTGTGTGTGTGTGTGTGTGTATGGGTCACATCTAACCTGAGAGCAGGTGGACAGACGGAAAACTTCTCTCCAGTTTGGCCAAAAGGACGCTGAGGAAGGCCTCTGATGACAGGGAGGAGGGGTCAGACGAGCTCTGGTCGTAGACCACCACTTCTTGATTCTGCAGCTCCAACTGTAGTGTACACACACACACACACACACAAACAGAGGAGAGTCAAAATTAGCTAAATTCGTACTTAGCACTTTCAAACATGCTTGAGTTGTGTGTAATGGGAATTTATTAGTAACAGTAGTAGTTTGTAGTTTGTTCTTGAGATTTATTACACATCATGTGTTGTGTGGTGATTGTATTATAACACAACATGTCTGAGTCTGGACAAAAACAAAGTGCTTTCACTTGCATATCCTTCAAAAACCTGTAAGTTGACCTGTAAGGTGGCCTAATATTGCGACTCTCCACCCATTACCCACCTCTCTCCTAACACACGCTGGATACAGATGGGCGAGGGTGAATCCTGCTTCCTCCGAGACCCCTGAAACCAGTCTGCATCTTTTCACACTGCTGCTCATGACACCTCACAGAGCAGTGAAAATAACAGCACACTCAGGGAGAGAGCGCTCTGCCCTCTTCCACATACCTGAGCTGACCCATGATTGTTCAGACTCGCTCTGATTGACAGTGATGTCCAGTTAATTAGATTCAATTAGTACTTCCGTACATCTACCTGATATAAAAAGGTGCCAGTGCATTCACTACTTTCGCAGCTTCACTAAAGCTACAACACAAACTCTGATTACTGACCGAAGTCTTTATTAGCGTAATATTTAACAACTGAGTATAAAAACTTGATGTGTTGACGTTTATTTTGCTCAGTTGAAGCATCTCACAGCGACCGCCTGCTAGCTCTTACTGGCAAGCGATTGCTCTAATGGAGAACTTTGTTCTTTGCTTGACCCACCCACTATTATGTAACAGTGTCCAGTGACGCCATCAGACGTGTTGTCTCTCAGTTTTATAAATGATTCATTAATTCCCATTCTTAATTTTTATTATAATTATTTTTAAAACATAGATAGTGAGCTTAGTCACTGCTCTATTCAACTCCAACAAAAGCAAAAAATAACACCACCTACTTTCCTACTTAAATTGCTCTCATACACACACACACACACACACACGTGTCTCTAGGCTTAATTAATGATCCATCAACTGAACCCACAAACATGTGACATGAAAGGCTTTTTTGAATATTCATGGAATACTCATTATGCACTCCAGACACTCCAACTCAGAGAGGCAAATAAATTTGCACAAACAATCTACGCCCTCCGTATGCATATATTTAGCAACGAGCAAGGCCTCTGCAAGGCTACGCGCATGTTTAATCCCAGATCAGATCTCAGCAGCACAAGCTGACCTATTTCGAGGTTTGATGAAGCCACTCGAGCCGCTCCAGCTCGGTATATTTTCCCCCTCTGAGCCTCACGCTGATCTCCAGTCAGTTAAACAAACCTGAACTCTCGGACTGATACGTGTACAGTACATCAATCCCACACGGTTCAACCCCCCCCTGATCCCAGACCTGCAGTCAAGCAGCTGAAGCGCTGTATTCGGGCCAGGAGATGCTGAAATCGGTGTCGGCTATCCGAGCGTGCTCCGAGGGCTCGTTATTGGGTTTCTTTGGCACCACACGCAGACGGGGCATGTCATCCACTGTCACGCAGTTCCACGTCCAGATACAGACATGGAAAATTATGCTGGCTTCTCATGTGGTGTTGGGTCTCTTTAGCTAGCTGTCCTGGATACCTAAAGCTGAGATCTATGGCTGGAAATAAGTTTGTGCTGGACAGAGAACGTTCAGGAACAGGATGGAAAAAAACAGGGACTATAAAAGCTTGTGTGTAAAAGCGACGGTCAAAATGAAAAGGACAGGTTTATATTAATGTGATTATTATGATGTTATCATTCGGAGCTTGTGTGGCTCATTGTCCATTTATCCATTTTCTGTAGCGTTTATAATACACAGAGTTGCAGTGGACCTGGAGTCTATCTCAGGGGACTCGGGGTACAAGGCAGGGGACACACTGGACAGGGTTCCAACCCTCCACGGACAATTTAAAGATTATGAGGCATGTCTCTGGACTGGAGAACCCAGAGGAAACCCCTGAAGCACAGGGAGAACATGCAAACTCCACACACACGTTGTAGATGGGAATCAAAGCACTAACCCCGAAGGCGTGAGGCAAACATGTTAACCACTAATCCATATACGTTGTTGTGTAATGCATAATAGATGATACGCTGATGATCTAAGCTTTCTGTTCAAATCGCATCTTTTCAAGAGAAAGAGGGAAAAAACAGGCATCCTGGTGAGGGACTGATGTTTACAGCTGTTATAATTCGAGTGAAAACAGGAACTCGTCTTGTGGACTTTCCACAACATGAACCGAACTGTGTATATATTAAAAAAACATATCCTTCATTAAAACTTTAATCCAGGGATTATTTGTTGTATACGAGGAATGAAACACTTCAGCGTGTGCTGTTATCAGAAAATAATCCACGTCTGTGCAGGAACGGTATCGCAGCTGTGTTATATCAACACCGTTTCCGGAGAAACAAGAGGGAGTCTCGGAGGGAGGGAAAAAAAACCTTCGATGATGTAATCGCTGTTGTCTAAACATGACGTTGACTGTGTATAAGGTTAGTGAGGTCAGAGAGTGTACGTGAGCTCTTTCTCCCTGCTTCGTCACTTCACTGAAATGACCACTAGCCAGGAGAACTTAGATGTCATTAATGCTGCGTCTGATGCTGTTGAAGTGTCTCGATGCTGAAATGGAGAAAAATGAAGGTGCTTGAAAGGAAGAAAATGCAGTGTGTTAGAAGTAAAGGAGCTGTGATCTGTAATAATATCTCTCTGGTGAACTATTATATAATATATAAGGTATTTAGAATAGAGCCTGTCTGAGAGAGCAACTGATGCTAACAGAACAGCAGATGTTCCTCTCACAGTTCTCCGGACCCCCCCACTCCTCTCTCTCCCTCACTCACTCCCTCCCCCTCTTTTCTCTTTTTGTCCCTCTCTTTCTCTTTCTCCCTCTTTCTGTCTCTATCCCTCCCTCTCTCTTTCTCCCCCACTCTCTCGGTCTCTCTCCCTCACTGTCTCTCTCCCTCACTCTCTCTGTCTCTCTCCCTCACTGTCTCTCTCCCTCACTGTCTCTCTCCCTCACTCTCTCTCGGTCTCTCTCCCTCACTGTCTCTGTCTCTCTCCCTCACTGTCTCTGTCTCTCTCCCTCACTCTCTCTCTGTCTCTCTCCCTCACTCTCTCGGTCTCTCTCCCTCACTGTCTCTCTCCCTCACTCTCTCGGTCTCTCTCCCTCACTGTCTCTGTCTCTCTCCCTCACTCTCTCTCTGTCTCTCTCCCTCACTCTCTGTCTCCCCACTCTCTCTCTCTCTTTCTCTCTCACACCTCTCTCTTTCTCTCTCCCTCTTTCTCTCACTCTCTCCCTCTTCCTTTCCCTCGCTTACTCTTTCTCTCTATCTCCCTCCACCTTTCTCTCCCTCTCTCCGTTATCTCAGGATTCTCATGCATTCCACAGGACAGCGTGGCTCTGGGGTCTGATGTCATCCTCGATTAAGCAACATTTCGAGTTCTGACATTACACAACTCCGTCCACTGCATCCCCTTCTGCGCTGGACTGCTTTCAAGTGCGTACAAAAAACCCACACCGAATAAAAGAAAACATGCTTATAGTTAGAGTGAAGAAACAAAGAAGCTCTGATTTTTTTTTTTTTTTGAGTTTTGAGTGTGTGTGTGTGTGTGTGTGAAGAGAGACAGGGAGGCTCAAGGCTGGACTGAGACAGATAGCACTGGGATGAGGTCACTTGGCAACCTGTTGCTAAGGCCTCCCAAGGGCCCTCGTGAGCGGGGATGGATTATTCGACTCGATATGGACTCTTCATGAACACCGGGTTTTGGAGGCAGGGAGGTGAAAGCTGTTTATCAAACGCCTCTGAGTGCGACTGTGAGGGGTTTATGGAAATGTATAAACAGTGACATGGCCTCAGTGGAGGAACAGTTTGCTTCCCTGTGGTAAGACGTGCATAATCATGGATTAGCATTTTCACACTCATACATCCACTTCACCATTTACGGCTAAAAGTAATGCACAGGTGAAGCAGGGCTTCAGTACACGCTGTGATCTAGGATGGGTTTGATTACTGTTTCATCATCACACACTGTCTCGGCTACACAACAACAGACCTGTCCTTTTTTCCTCACTGATGTGAAAGTATTTATCCAGTCAGGGTTGTTGATGTGCGAATACGAAGAAGGATACGGCAGGATTTTGAATGTAGAGTGTGAATAATTGTCAGGATTAATTGTTAATCCCGGGTAAAGTATGAGCAGTGTGAAACCTCAAACAACTCTGTTACGCTGAACGCTGTGGTTCTGCTCAAGTTGATGCCATAAACGTTTTTATTAACACAGCTGTACAGATTTACCGAGCTAAATACCTCTAGCTAATTTGTCCACACGCTACACAGGTTTGCTACAGCAATATAAATTAGACATGGAAGCTAACGAGCTAGCTAAGCTCGTTACATTCATAGCTCACTGACACGATGACTAGCTACTCCTCGGAGAGGAAATGTGCGCTGTAAAAGCACTAACCTCCTGTAACCATGACCTAAATATTTTCAGGTGTTCGAGATTCAGTAGTAGGTGAACAGTAGTGTTTATGAACAGCACGGCGTTGACATTTCTGTAAACAAATTCTAGCCACTATTCCCCCGCCCCCCATCACTCAGGTTTCTAGAAGCGCTCGCTTCGGACAATGAGCCAATGGCTAAAAATATCACGCTAGATTTAGACGCATGACCCCAGTGATAAAACATGTCAGTGATCTGCGCTCATATCCTGGTGGCTATAAATTAAGTTTCTTTTCCTGGGAAGCCGGATATTTGTGTCACAATAGTGACACGTTTATACATTACAAAAAACACATTTATTTTTAGAACGTAGCGTGAATACTCGAATTGCGATGTTATGATGGTGTTTAAAGCGAGGCTGTGTGATGGAGGTAGGTGCCCTTATAGCCTTCAGGTTATTCAGACTGCAGCTCTAAAAACTCATGTTCTTCCTCTTCCTATTATTATTATTATTATTATAACTAATATTAGAAGAAAAAGAAATTGGTCAAGCCTGTGAACATCTGTTTGTTCTGTGTTTTAAGGAACTGAAAAATTTCTTATTGAATTGCAGTTCAGTAAATAAGATCATTATCAACAGCATCGAGTTCAGTAAGTAGAGCACTGAAAGTATTCACGATCAAGATAACATTTAATATGATTGATTAGATGACTATGCCGATGATTTGTCATGATTCTTAGTACAGAGATAAGATCAGGAAAGCTGTTTATTTCTGATTCTGTGCATCTGTGGTCTCGCCCTAACCCATGGAACAACCTTCGGAGCGGATTCTGACAGCGTGTCTGTGACCTTTTACTTTGTGGAACGGAACAAATCTGAAAAGGTGAAGTAAACAAGCTCAAAATGTTAGCATGCCGTAGGCTAACCGCTGCCTGGTTTGAAGTGAGAAAGTGAGAAGGTCAGCTTGCTCGGTCACGCTGGACAGATAGTTTGCCTGAAAGTTCCACAGTGCTGACGGAGGGGCGAGTGATGTAGCTGAGCCGGAGGAGCAGTTCTGGAAATTTCTTGGTGTGAAAAATGACTCTATCACTGAAGCTGCTTCAAATCCCGCTAGTGCCACTGATACAGATTCAGATAATGATGTGCTAATAAAGCCCTTAATATAGAGACTAGGATGAAGGAGGTGGATTCTTCTTTTATGGGAAAGACACGAATCATTCCTGAGATGTTGCTGTCACAATCACAGATGGATTATAGCTACCTTCACTTAGCTGTGCTCTTCATTACGTCAGCTTATTACACTCACTGTACACCATTCAGGCATAACATTATGACCACCCGCCTAATATTGTGTTGGTCCCCCTTTTGCCATTAAAACAGCCCTGACCCGTTATGCACTGTGTATTCTGACACCTTTCTATCAGAACCAGCATTAACTTCTTCAGAAATTTGTCTGTTGGATCGGATCACACGGGCCAGCCTTCACTCCCCATGTGCATCAATGAGCCTCAGCCACCCATGACCCTGTCGCCGGTTCACCGCTGTCCCTTCCTTGGACCACTTTTGATGGATACTGACCACTGCAGACCGGGAACACCCCACAAGAGCTGCAGTTTTGGAGATGCTCTGATCCAGTCGTCTAGCCAACACAATTTGAAAAAAAACCATGACCGTTCTTATCTAAAAATGATAGAGATCAGATTCATTGTCCTTATTGTGAATGTTTCAGAGTACATGTATAAAACCTGTGAAATAGTTAGCTAGTTTCTAACTAGGTGTTCAAACAGCTCTTAAGTTAAAGTAAGCTGACTGCTCGGGGAAAAAATATGAATATGTGGTCAGTCAGATTTTATTAAAGAATATTAGGTATAGTTTACATAAAATTGTTACCTAACCTTAACAAAACATGATCTGAAGGCTGTAGAGTGAGCGTGATCTATTTGTATAGTTTTAACATAAACCAGGTACACTGTGAAATCTCAGCAGGATGTTGGCACTGATGGGAAGCACAGTATAACTATAGTGTTACGTCTCTGAGTTAAACTCTATATGGTAGAATAGTGCAGTGGTCATGCGTCTGTTATGATCATCAGCATCATGATTTTGATTCTCAGCTCAGGGATTAATTTTATTCAGGGTTGAAAACACACACTCAAATCATGCTGGATGTATGAAAACGAACTGTGTTACTGTTTAAGGCAACTGATGTTCAATGAGCTTCTTCTTCAGTGTGGAAGTACGATTATGGACGACTGCAGCGATTGTAAACTAAATGCTCTAAAATTAGCATGTGTGCAGCTACATAAGCATCTTTATCCAAATAAACTTATGTCTTGTTCCTCTCTACTCAAAGCCTGCAGCAGATCCATTCATCAACCCCGAATGACTTCTGAGACCGAATGAGAAACCAGTCATGTGTGTTATTTTTCAGATCTTTACGCCAGGATTCCATCACCTCGTACTCACCTTCTTCTTTGCCGAATGCTGCAGAAGCTCTGCGATCTGCACCTTGTCCTGCTGCAGCCTCCTCTTCATCAGCTTGGAGCAGTTCACGTTGACCGCCTCTAGGATGTGGGAGGTGTTATAATCCACGAAGGGCCTGCTGTCGATCAGAAGCACTCGGTCCAGTCCACCCTCCAGCAGGGCCACGAGGCCTTCTGGGCCGATGAGTCTCACCGAGGCCGGAGCTCCTGTCCCAGCATGCTCTACCATATCCATGACCTCTCGATCCATCTGTCTGACTGTTACCTCCTCTCTTCCTGTGGTGCGATGACGTGGCCCACGAGGGCCTTCAGCAGAAGAACGACCCCATTGTGGTGGCAGCCGATGATGTCACCCTTTTAGTGTTTGGCTGGTGAGTTTGAAGGGAAAAAAGAGTGCGAGTAAAAAAAAAAAAAAAAGAAAAGCGAAAGCAAGGAATAGAAAGAAAAAGAGGAGTGAAAAAAAAAGGGAGGGAGTGAGTGAGGAAAGGGGAGAAGGTTTTCCTTAATGTACTAACAGGGGAATAAAAAAAAACAAAACTGTCCTCTCTGTGCACTATGCGTATGCGTGCATGTCTGAGAGAGTATGGATGTGGTAATGGGGTACGTGTTTGCCAAGCAGTAAGATCACTTCGGCCCGCTTCCAGCAGACTCGGCTGTGTTTTTGGGGGTTTGCCGGGGAAGGGAAAGAGGAGGGTGTGCTTTTTTTTCACACCATTGCACGGACGACACAAAAGAGGGCTTTTCTCCTGGGTCACAGTGCCATTACATCATCTCCTCCTCGCTTCTCGTCTTCATGCCCAAGTGGTTATTAGGCTGCAGAGAGAAAAGCAACACAGCGCATGTTAATTTCTCGACAAGACACCCGGGATGGACTGTGTCATGGAAAGCTGGTGTTAATAAAGAGCCTAAACAGTTGAGAAAGGCTGACTACATGTTGCGTGAAAGTTTTTAAGGGTGGGTAAAAAAAAATGTGAAATGTATGATTTGGAAATGCCAACTTCCTTGTAATGATGTAGGTGCCATCGAGTCAGTCTGGGTATTGTGGAAACTCCCTTGGTTTTTAAAAAATAAAATGCTCTTCTCCTTGGTGCCGACGTGCAAAAAATTCCCCCAGCAATGAGTTCCCCCTTCCAACAAGGCCCACACACAAGGACAATAAAACAAATTGTGCGCTAAGCCCGTTCGATAGCATGCGCCAAGACAAACGATCAGACCAGAGGAGCACTGGCTTGGTGCGTTTCCAAACACTTGAATGAAATCTCATCTACTTGTTTAGTCTGGGAGCCTCCTGGGCTCGGAATGGTGGAGACCAAAAATTCAGCAAACGCTAATCATCAGTCAGTCAAGTTTCTCATGTTTCTATACTTCACTGTCTCGAAATTACAGTGTGTATATCATACAGTGCCTCTGGGATTGAGCGATTTACACAATTATCACAAAATCAAGCAAACTTATTTACTGAGAAATTCCGAGGAGACCGCAGATTGGAGTCGAGTCGAGTCGTGTGACGTCATCACCACACGCGTTCAGACGAATCTCTCCCACATTCACGTGTGTGGAACATGAGCACAGATCTAATAGAGAGTCACTACATATGAGTCTTCACTGTTAGGAGTTTAAAGGAAGGATCATGTGCTTGTAGTTTCACCAATTCAAGTAGTTTTACACACAAAAAAAGCAAAAATCTCATCAAAATCAAGAATTTTTGGCCAACAATCACAAAAAAAACTGAAATCCTGCAGGAACTGGCTATAGAAAAAACTGGAAAGACTTATGTGTGTGTGTGTGTGTGTGTGTGTGTTGTATTCTTACATAAACATGTTGCCTAATCGCAAATATTTGAGCTGATCCTGATGAATTTCTTGATACGATTCCACACTGACGATGGCATGAGTCAATAAACACAATCAAAGCACTTTCTATTGGACTTTTCTCACTAACGGACTACCTGCAACTGTTCCGTGATCTAACACGTTACTATTCACAGTCCCTTACATCTTAAAAGCTGATAAATGGCTCTTCTTTATTAGTGTGTGTTTGTATGAAGTCACCTGTTCTCTCCATTAATTGAGTTTAATCCTCATTATTACTGCAAAATAATCTGTAATATTAAGGTAATGTCACATTACCTCTCTACTTTCACCCTGTCACCAGGTCAAAGGTCTGAAGCGAAGGAATATAATCTTGTATTTGTTATTGGTATCCAGTGGAAGGAAGGGTTAAGTGAAATCCAGTCACTGGATCCCTACAGGGACGCTGTGATGTGCTAAAAATACAGCAGCATTTCCAATAAAAAAGGTTTTGTGTTTCATCTGGGTCAAACCTTAGCACCCCGAGACGAAAATAACGAGTCGCTAAGGCAGGTTTTTCCCATGAACACTCACGCTCCCATGATCTGGTGACTCTTAAGATGCTCCGGTTTCCTGTTGTTTTCCAGAACACCTCTTCTCTCACTCCGGTTTTATCTCAGTGTGTACATGAACGTGGATGAAAACTCACTTTCTGGTACTTTTACTGCAAGAAGAAGATAAACGTTCTGTCACAGAGAGGACCTGCACGCTATATATACTGTACATATCACTGACGGCTAGCTCGATAAAAAGTTATAAATAAGCTCTGAGTAATAGCCATGTGTGAGTGAAAGTGAACTCATGTAGATTAAAATGAAGGCTTAATTCTTATACTGAAATCAGTGTAGATGTCAAATGAGGAAGTCCCACATGGTCACACATACGTAGCTGGAGACTGACGAGAACAAAACAAAACAAAACAAAACAAAAAGATTCTCTGGAAAATCTCCTCACCGACTCCGGCAATGACGTGACATTAAAATGGCTACTTAGGGCACGAATAGTAAAGAAACTAGCACAGCACGTTACTCAATACACAGTAGATCAAATGATGTAAAAGAAAATGCCGTGATTCCCTCTTGTGAGTCAGTCCCTTCAGGATTTCAAGATTTTGTGATTGCAGATATTTCAGAATTGGGAAGAGCTTGCGAATTTTCAAAATTTACCGCAGGTCTTGCCACAGATTTGGGTCGAGGGGCGTCACGTGACGTCATCACACATCTCTCTCAGAATCCTGTGATTATAGTTTAAAGTAGTTTTCCACCAAAAAAGCCCAAATAACACAAATTTTGAAAAAAGCAGCAATAGAAATCAAGTATTTTTAACCCCAACAATCCAAACAAGCAGGTTTCAGGCCTGCAAATGAGCTAGAATTATTATGTTAACATTTTACAACAAAACATCTTCAACCTCCAGATCCAGTCCTGAGATAGTCCATGAGCAGAAATTTGAAAAGCTAGATTATCCATTACGTACCAAACTGAGATAGAATCAAGAAATATATAGTGAATAAGACTGATGATCTCCTCATCATGGCACCTGTTAGTGGGTGGGATATATTAGGCAGCAAGTGAACATTTTGTCCTCAAAGTTGATGTGTTAGAAGCAGGAAAAATGGACAAGCGTAAGGATTTGAGCGAGTTTGACAAGGACCAAATTGTGATGGCTAGACGACTGGATCAGAGCATCTCCAAAACTGCAGCTCTTGTGGGGTGTTCCCGGTCTGCAGTGGTCAGTATGTAACAAAAGTGGTCCAAGGAAGGAACAGTGGTGAACCGGTGACAGGGTCATGGGCGACCAAGGCTCATTGATGCACGTGGGGAGCGAACGCTGATCCGATCCAACAGACGAGCTACTGTTGCTCAAATTTCTGAAGAAGTTAATGCTGGTTCTGATAGCAAGGTGCCAGAATACACAGTGCATGACGGGTCAGGGCTGTTTTAGCAGCTAACGGGGACCAACACAATATATACATGTATATATAAAAGGGTAATAAAACATTTTTACATGCTGTTATAGGAAAATAATCCACTTTGTTGTGGTAACATATCACAACAGACCATTTTACAGCCTCAGTGTGTAAAGAGTTTTATTCCGAAATTATTATACAATTCCGCTATAAAGCCAGTGACAAACAGGGAAGTAGACTGCACGCCCTTGTTCTTCTGAACTTTGTGCCTTTCCACTGGGTGTCTTGGCAGAGACTTTGCTTGCTCGCAAGGAGGAAGTTGCCCTCCTAATTTGGAAGCACTGACCTTCCTTTACTTGTTGACAAAGGCAGAAATGAATGAGAAAGACTGGCGCTGCTCGACTGAAAAGTGACACGTTTCCACTTATCAAGGGCGGCGGAGACGGCGTCTTTGGTGAGACAAACATCACCATGAAACAGAACTTTATACATCAATGTACTAAGGCCAAGGAGATACACAATAAGTAGTAACTTTTCTGTGAAGGCTTTCCACTAGCTGTTGTGGCCGTGGGGATTAGTGATCATTCAGCTACAAGAGCATTAGTGAGATCAGACACTGATGTTGTAGGAGTGAGGAGGTCTGGGGTTCAGTCGGTGTTCCAGTTCATCCTAGAGTCAGGGCTTAACACCATGTCTTCATGGAGCTCATGGGCTTTGTACACAGGGGCATTGTCATGCTGGAACAGGGTTCGAGTCTCAGTTCCAGTGAAGGGAAAACTATAATTTTACAGCATACAGAGACATTCTAGATCATTTTGTGTTTCTAACTTTGTAGTAATGGTTTGAGGTATGATGGTCAGGGGTGCACAGACTTTGCCAGCATTTCCCTGGTCACCTCCATTGATTGGTTCAGGCATGTTTGAGTATAGAGGAGGAGACGTTTTAGAGGAAAACGAAACATTCCACTTCTGCTCACCTATAACATGGGACTTTTTGATTATTAAAACATCCTCTAACACTGAAACAGGTTTTTGGTGGTAAATTTGAGACACTGATCCAAGCACGTCTTGAAGAGAATAATATACATTAAAACTTTTGCATTTTTGTATATGGGGGAAAAATAGGAAGCGACAGCAACAACCTCAGGCTTTTAAGAGGGGGAATTCTTCTATTCCTTGGTAGGTAACAGTGGAAAATCACGTTCGGCATGCTACAATTTCCTCACAGCGTGATCCCCGACCACAACAAACAGATTTCAAAGGCACGGCCTCGACATGCGCCGGATCGTAATAACATCCTCTACAGATCTGCAGCAGCTGCCCCTCTTTTTTTTTTGTAGCATTACGGCTTCTGCTCAGTGTCAACTGCCGTGTTTGCGTATAACCTAATAAACCTGTTGCTTCGTCTGGTCTCTCAGGACAACGGCCTGTGTTTAGCACATCTGGGTTTTAAGGTTGATTTATAAATAAACAAACAAATAAATGAATACAGCATGACAGAACAGGAAGATATCTTAAAATATTATAATATGTAATATATGAGCATAAATTGGAAAAAACGTCAGCTTTCCACATTAAATACACGACAGTGTATCAATATGTAATACAAAATAAGCTGCAATCGGAAAATTGAATTTAGAAATGGTGTTTAAATGATTCGGTGTTGCCAGATTTGGCAGGATTCATATCTTTCAGCATTAAAAATCCACCAAAATTTCTGTAACTATAATAGTAAAAATAATAGTAATAAAAATGATACCTGTAGAGTAAAGCACGACAAGGCTTCACACTCCATGATCTACGAATAGCGCCACAACATGGCAACCCTGAGCGTCTTGTGGGAAAGTCAAGACCTTATCGACATCCTCCGCATGTTGCGTGGGCGACGCTTTTACACGTGCGTAAACATATTCCGTGGGCGGCTGATAATAAACGTTCCGTCTGTGGTGTGTGTTTCTGTGGTGCTGGATTAGTGTGTTATGCTCCTAAAACACTATGAACGGAATAAAACATGAAGCGGTCTGTTCACACCCCCTGTGCTAGCACTGCACAAAGTGTTTTATTCTGTTTACACACTGATTTATCACCGGATGATTTTATTTGTTTATAGTTATATTGAACGGTGCGGCTCGTCTGTGAGACTTGCGATACAGCTAGAAGCAGCTCTTCCCTTTCTCGCTTACCGTACAGCTCCCCGTGAACAGAAACCTACTGAGATAACTACTCACCATCACTGCTGAAGAAAATGAATCGACTCGTCAGGACCAATCAGAATCAGAACAACGAGGTATACACCTCGCTAACACGTGGTGACCTCGGCAGACTACAGAGAGAGTCTGACACGTCGCTTATCAGTGATTTCAGGTGAGACTTTAGTAACGAATCCGCCCAATAAAGGCTAAAGACTGACGAGAGATTCGACTTTGGAACATGGAGTGTCATGCGTGGTGTTATATATACCCGCCATGGCAGATGGCCCAAATGTCAGGCACAGAAATAACAAATGACATTCATTTGCATTCCAATTTTTTTTGTTTTCCAAGTATGTTCTTCCATATTGTAAAAATCTGATCAACAACATGACACATATCTACGAAGTGTTCTTTTAAAACCTTTATGACTTTTTATGATTATGATCTCTCTTGCCTGAAAATCCAGACTTACTATTAAATACGGACGGGAATTTAAATCCGAAACATGACCCCGACACAAACAGGACAGATGTAAGCACGGCCGTACAAACACAACATGTTGTACGAATCACGCAGCTGTACGGCAGGGTGATTTTCCGCTACCTGACACTCGGTCTCTATTCTGACCTTCTGTCACATCCTTATGGCCGGTTCTCGTCCGAGTCGTCTCGCTACGGATCTGAAGTTCCACGCAGGATCGCGGTTGTAAAGATAAGAGACAAAGAGAAAGACGTTTCTTACGTGTCCGGCTCCCAGATGGAACAGTGAGGTGAAGGAGTTTCAGCCAGCAGCTCTGTACTGCCTGCCCCCTGGAAGCCCACTTCCACTTTTACAACTGCTAATTCAGGACACGTCACTGGACACCTGGCTCTCAGAACCTCAGCCTTATATACATGTAAACAATCCGGCTGAAATAAAAGGTGTGTTTTTGCGAGGGGTTTAATTCGGGATGTGCTCTTTCTCTCGCTGCTCTGTCACACCCACGCCGAGTATTAAGAGACTCGACTTCCTTTCCGTAACTCGCCTGTTTGTGTTTGTGTGTGCGTGTGTGTGTGGGTAAAAAGGAAGCCCTGATCAAAACATTCCTGTCATTATCTAACCGGTAGACTCGCTTCCATTTGACTGGTGCACTTCCTCCATTAAAGTAAAATTGCACTGTTTACGCTGTAAAGAGAGGAAAGTGGTGGTAAAACGTGGCCGCTGTTGGCCTGAGGTGAGCTTAACTCTCGCGCTACGGGGAAAATGATTTACTGCTAAACCAAGAGACATGATCTATGGCTGTATTTTTATTCAGATCACACTGTTAGAACACATGCAGGTCTACATGAGAGCTGGATAAAAGAAAGGGAAGCGCTGTAGTGTTTGATATCAAACCAAAAAACTCTCAGAAATATTCAACTAATGAATTTCAGTGAAATCAGACAAAGAGGGAAAAATTCACTTTCTTTTATTGGGTATCTGAGTGTATGTAGAAATAAAAGAGAGCTCTGCTACATGATAATCATCATCATCATCTCCTTCATTTATTTACTGGTGAAAGCTTCAAGGCTAGCGCTGACTCTCAGGCATGGTCTGTACACTGACTGATCTAAAGCACACACTCGTATACAAGGACAGTCCAGTTAACCCTAAGTTATCGCTACTCTGTTTAGTGTTCATGATGATGTGAGTAATTTTAATGAAGTTTTAGAAGACCTCAGTTCCTGAGATTTCAGAGGATGAGCTAAGACCTTTAGAGCAAAGCACAACGAAAATACGTGAACGCAAACACTCCCTTTCTCTGCATCCTTCCGACTATAAATTTAGGTGACATTTGTTTAACATTTCTGGAAGGAGTCTCCAGTGTCAGTGATGTCACAGTCAGAGGTAGTGCTATTTCTTTAAGATTTCTGCCAGCGGAAAAGGACGGAGTTAGTTTCTTGTATTTTTCTTATTAGAGAACATGAAGGAAGGACTGTTTACAGCTGCTATAAAGTGAGAGATAAGTGACATGGACCTTCCACACCTTTAATTGTAACTGTAAATGGATCCAAAGTATCAAATGTTTATTAATTATTAGAAATAACTAATTATTGTGTCAACATGCCTTGTCAGAAACAGATGATGATAATAATAATAATAATAATAATAATAATAATAATAATAATAATAATAATAATAATAATAATCATCATCACTTTAAATGATTTAGTAACCTGAGTACTTGGATTTTAGTTTTGTTTCCTGGAACCAAGCTTACTTTAGCGTTAAAACCCTTACTTTATAATAAGCTGATGTCACTACTCGTGCTATTAACAGTGAATAAGCGCACTGACAGAATGTACTTTTATCACCTACTGATAAATCGATGACACGTTAAAGCCACGCTGTGTTTCAGAGTCAACTGTAACTAGCCTGTTAACGTCATGTCTCCCTCAAACCTGCGACTGTCCTGTAACGTTTTATCTCAGGCAGTGATGAAGATGATGATGACTACAGGAATGATGATGTCACGTTGAGATGGTGAGCTGGAGGGCGTGAGGCTGCGTCTGGACATCTGTTTCTCAGACGCCGGGTTACGGGATGATGTCATGCGCTTTTTACCCACAGCCATGAGAGTACTGCTGACTTTCACACCTGGCTTTATCTTCTTACGGCACAAAGTTTAATGTGAGATAACCACAGCATAGCCATGTTATTACTGAGTCTAAGCACAGACAGAGGTCCAGCTCACCCTTTTTTTTTAGAAAAAATCTTGTAATAGCTGACTGAATGATGCAAAAGAAAAGCACTGATGGGAGATTATGAGTTCAAATCCTGATGATGCCACAGCCAAGAGAGTAAAACTGGTAGGGAAGCCATACTACTCTCTCTCTCTCTCTCTTTTCAACTAAAGTGACACTCAAAAAGCCACTCAGAAAGATCTATGCGCTCATGTATGTGGACGAGAACAGGTTTATGTCAGTGATCAGCAGCTTGAAATGATGTTTCTTGTAAGCCTGATTGGTAACTGTGATGGTAACAGGTGAGAACTGGTTAAACTGGTGACCAGTTTGTCAGACATGTGTTGTAACTATAAATCAGTTGTACACCATTGTCCTCAGCCTATTCATCCATCCATCCATCCATTTTCTATACCCGCTTTATTTCTAATTAGGGTCACAGGGATCTGCTGGAGCCTATCCCAGCACACACTGGGCAAAAGGCAGGGGTACACCCTGGACAGGTCACCAGTCCCTCACAGGGCCACACATATAGACAGACACTCACACACACTCACTCCTGTGGGCAATCAACCTAATGTACATGTTTTTGGGCTGTGGGAGGAGACCAGTGTACCTGGAGTAAACCCACGCAGGTGAACATGCAAACTCCACACAGAAAGGCCCCTGCCTGTTCGAACCCGGGATTCGAACCCAGGACCTCAGGCTAAAAAGTGCAATTTATTATCCGGTGATTATTTATATAAAAATATATAAAACACACCGCTCCGGTCCTCTAATCTGTTTGGTCGAGCAACATTCCAGCAATATATTGTCTATAAGCGCTGTGTCATTGTGTCACTCATCTTGTTCTGTGTTCACAACATAAAATGTTCAAAACAGTGATGTCATCAGCGTACCTGGCATCTGATACCTTACTGAGAAACTCCCAGAGACTTGTTTCACATGTTTTAAAGTGAGTCTAAGCTTCTTCTGGATCGATTTCTGCGAGTGGAGCAAACTTAAACAGAGCATTCAGGTTTCTATTGGATCCGGAAACCTGGTGTCACATGCGCTAGGTTTATTTCTCCTTTATAAAACCGCTGTGTAGATGGAAGTAGTGAATTGAAGCAATACTGAGACCCATATGTGTGTTCTTTGTTTATGTTAAGTTATATACCAGTGGATATTTCATAAGAACGTACAGTTTTACATACGTCAGCTCTGTGAATGACTTCAACGTCGACTTCGACACAACATCCCAACCATCACTGAAAATTAAATCACTTCCTTTGGCATAAACGACCAGAAGCTTCACTTCCTCCCATAGAGGATTTGAAGAAGAAGTGTTCATAGCTCTGTTATTAACCACTCACAGGTTTTATCAGGTTAACAACTCTACACTATTTGATCGTTCACACATCGACTCTGTGACACGGTTGGCGTGAAAAGAGAAGTAACTGTAGTAAGCAGAGGTGGAAAGTGTAAGAAAGAAAGTGAGGTGCTTTAAAGTAACGAATAAAACGATGCTGTATATCTAAATAATCAGGGGGTCGATACAACCTGACATTTTAACCTGGTTTATGTTGCGCTACAGACTCACTGCCCTGGTTTAAAGACTGGAACATGGCTAACTTTGGCCTCCGCACACACACACACACACACACACACACAGAAGGACAGACAGATACACACATATACAGAGAGACAGACACAAACACATACAGAGAAAGACAGACAGACACACAGAGAGACAGACAGACATATACAAACAGAGAGAGACAGACACACAAACACATACAGAGAGAGGCAGACACATACATACATACAGAGAGAGAGACAGACACAGACACACATACATAGAGAGACAGAGAGAGAAAGACGCACATACAGAGAAAGAGACACACACAGAGAGAGACAGACACAGACACACATACATAGAGAGACAGAGAGAGAAAGACGCACATACAGAGAAAGAGACACACACAGAGAGAGACAGACACAGACACACATACATAGAGAGACAGAGAGAGAAAGACGCACATACAGAGAGAGACACACAGACACACATACATAGAGAGACAGAGAGAGACAGACGCACATACAGAGAGAGACACACAGACACACATACATAGAGAGACAGAGAGAGACAGACACAGACACACATACAGAGAGAGACAGACACAGACACACATACATAAAGAGACAGAGAGACACAGACACATACACATAGAGAGAGAGACAGAGAGAGACACATACTCACATACAGAGAGAGACTGACACAGAGAGAAAGAGAGAGAGAAAGACACATACACACATATAGAGAGAGACACACATATATACATACACACATTCAGAGAGAGACAGACACATACACACACACACATATAGAGAGAGACAGACACATACACACACACACATATAGAGAGAGACAGACACATATACACACACACACACACACATAGAGAGAGACAGACACATATACACACACACATTCAGAGAGAGACAGAAAGACATACATACAGAAAGTGACAGAGAGACAGACAGACACACATATAGAGAAAGACAGACACATATACACACACACACACATTCAGAGAGAGACAGACACACACACACACATATAGAGAGAGACAGACACATACACACACACACACATTCAGAGAGAGACAGACACACACACACACACATATAGAGAGAGACAGACACATATACACACACACACACATTCAGAGAGAGACAGAAAAAGACATACATACAGAAAGTGACAGAGAGACAGACAGACACACATATAGAGAAAGACAGACACATACACACATATAGAGAGACAGACACACAGATACATACAGAGGGAGAGACATACATACAGAAAGTGACAGAGAGAGGAGAGAGAGACACACATATATATATATATACAGAAAGTGAGAGAGACAGACAGACAGACACATACAGAGAGAGAGAGACAGGGTATGTGTGGCGGGGGGACAGAGAGAGAGAGGCAGAAGGAGAGAGAGAGAGAGAGAGAGAGAGAGTGCGAGAGATTGCGCGCGTGCGCGTTCCAGGCCCTCGGCGATATTTTGTCATTACCGAAATGTCGCCAACTTACCGTTAAAGAGAAGCAGTGAAAGAGCACATTTCAGAGAGCACGTCCTCTCCCTCCTAAACTCCTGTCTCACTTATCTTCTCCGACACCGAAAAAAGTATCAGATACGACCGAATGAAAAAAAAAACCCGGTTAAAAAGAAGTTGAATAAAGTTTCACTGGTCACTGAACTCCGTCTCAGAGATGAGGTCATGGTGATAAAAATAAAGCGATGGCGTCATCTGAAACCAGTCCCACTGCGCGAGGCGGCCTTAAAGAAGCCACACCGAGCAGCCACTTCCTCAAAGTACACACACCGGCTTTCACGACAATAACTACTTTCGATATCGCCAGGGACTGAATAAAGCGACTGCTTTAGTGAGACGTGGGCAAAGTAGTTAAAAATCGCTGTCCTGCAAGAGCTTCACTTTCAGGCCCCATTGGCTGCCGCGGATTTGAAGGAAGGGGGCGGGGCTTAATGACACACACACACACACACACACACACACTCTATAGCCAGGCGCTAATGATTATTATACACTCACAAACTTATCACTACTGAAACGTCACTCCACACTACTATTACTACTAATACCAATATTAATGCTACTAATACTACAACTATTACTACTAATACCAATATTAATGCTACTAATACTACAACTATTACTACTAATACCAATATTAATGCTACTAATACTACAACTATTACTACTAATACCAATATTAATGCTACTAATACTACAACTATTACTACTAATACCAATATTAATGCTACTAATACTACCACCACTGCAAATACAACTACTACACCTAACATTACTTCTACTACTACTACTACTTCTACTACTACTACACCTAACATTACTACTACTACTACTACACCTAACATTACTACTACTACTATTAATAATAATAATACTATTACTACTACTACACCCAGTGGTGGGCTGTGCATTTCACACCTAGGCCTTCACTGGTGTCCTTCCTGAATTAATCCAACTCTATACCATCATTATGACGCCACAGCAATAGATACTAATCAACCGTTAAATAACAAAGTAAAAAAGAAATTAGGCTACAGTATTTCACACCTCACAAGGAATAGTCCATTTTATTACGGTTACTTTTCTCAAAAAAGACATTCTTGATGATGTATGCAGCAAACTGTAACCTCCGGAGGACGCAGCATCCGAAATGAGACACAGTGAATATAGAAACACTGTATAACAGTGCGTTGTGTCACAGGCCCTTGTAGCGAACATGAATAAAATTACATTACATATAGCAAAAAAACAAATTAACACAATTCAGTCTCACAAGTTTCCTTTCACTGCAGTAAAAAAAAAAACAAAAACAAAAACAAACAAAAAAAAAACACAGCCCACCCCGGGGATCTGGAATGAAGGCAAACTGAAAACCTACTACTATACCTACAAACTACTACTACTATACCTAATATTACTATTCATAGAAAGTTGAGTGGAAGGAAAAAGTGTGGTAGGAGAAGGTGCACCAGCAAAAGGGATAACCGCAGCCTTGAGAGGATTGTCAGGCAAAATCCATTCAAGAATTTGGGGGAGCTTCAGACGAATCCTGGACATGGCCTACAAATGTCGCATTCCTCGTGTCAAGCCACTCCTGAACCAGAGACAACGTCAGAAGCATCTTACCTGGGCTGTGGAGAAAAAGAACTGGACTGTTGCTCAGTGGTCCAAAGTCCTCTTTTCAGATGAAAGTAAGTTTTGCATTTCATTTGGAAATCAAGGTCCCAGAGTCTGGAGTAAGAGTGGAGAGGCACAGAATCCAT